>NC_092873.1:415450466-415750466 GCF_028372415.1 Notamacropus eugenii
TTGAGTTCTGTTTCCAGAGTTGAGCTGTTTTGCTTCCAAGATTTCTTTCCAAAACACAATGATTTTTTTTTCCTGATAGAGAAGCCAATCATCAGACAAGCATCACCTTTTGTGAACTGTGGCTGGCCCCCCTGGAATAGCATACTGTCATGCTGTGATCAGTGTGTCTGGTGGTGGTCCACTACGCTCTCAGTCTCTCTCTCTCGTCTCTCTCTCTCTCTCTCTCTCTCTCTCCTCTCTCTCTCTCTCTCTCTCTCTCTTCTTCTCTCTCTTCTCTCTCTCTCTCTCTCTCTCTCTCTCTCTCTCTCTCTCTCTCTCTCTCTCTCTCTCTCTTTCTCTCTCTCTCTCTCTTTCCCTGCTGCCTATCTCTTTGAAGCATTCAATGAGGGAAACAGGGTAAGGGGTGGGGAGTGGGGAAGGGAACAGGAGGAGGAAAGAGAGCCTTAAAGCTTCTCCATATTCTCTATTTCCTGTGGGTTGAGTTAGAATATATTAATGGTGCAATTCAGAAGGCAATTACATAGTGTTCATGGTGTGTGAACATGGAAGGTCAAGGGCAGTTTGTATGAAAATACTCAAAGGAGATGATGCTCTCAGGCATAAATGAGCAGTTTGGGTCTTGCAGGGCCCCAGTGGGTAGTGGTTCAAATGAAGAAATTTTCTTTTTAATTTTTTTTTATTTTTTCTTACCCAGGTTCCTTCAAAACTCTGAAGCAGATATTAGCCAGAGGAAGACAGACTATAGAACAATGCACTCTCCTAAAATACCAGAGCATAGAGTTCTTTTGTAACATCTTTATCCAGAGAATGCCTCTTCCTTCTCCTGCTCTAAATCTCCTGAGACTTTATCATTCAGTCGTACATAGAAAAACATATCATTCATCTCAGCTGGCGTCTGCATTAGTTTCCTTCCTTTCTTGGAATTTCAATCAAATAAATCACTGAATTAAGTCATGCTTGTTCCTGGGCTTCCATTTTCTAAAGAATGTTTGACATCTCTCTTTCCTAGGTGAGGAGGCTTTGCTTGGTTTCTGTGATCTAGGTCTGGTAGCAATATAACTATCTTCAATGAAATGCACATCATAAACTACAAAGCTGATGCCTTCCTACTATGCCTTCTGTCTTCCTAACTTCTTCATTACTGAATTCTGAATTTTGGAATATCTGTATTACTATCACTTGCTGCTTTCCCAAAAGTTCTTGTCTTGCTGCATTTTTTGGTCAAATCAGGGTTCAAATTAAGGTCAAAAGACATAGAACTCTGTGAAACCTTAAGAGATTATTTGACACATTCCCTTTCTTCCCACTGGGGCTATGATTAGTCAGTCCTGAAGAGAATTTCTATTTAATAATAAGGCTCATTCTTTTAGAACTAGTACTTTTTGCCGCTGAAACAAACATGCTAGTAACTTTATCAAATTTTAGATTTTGGTCCAATGTCAGAAATATGGATCAATGCTTCTAGGATGTCATTAATACAAGTACTTCTCCCCATGAATGCAAATCACAATCTGTCTACCTCGTTTTACCCTCTTTGACTCATATCCATGCCATCTTCCACAAGGGCTTTCCCCATGGAGATAGAAGCCTTCTTATGGGTTTCTGAATTTTACAAGGACATCAAAGCAGCATGGGGTCGTGATGTCTATTATTCCTTGGTCCCAAAAAATGGACAGCTCACTTCTATTTCCAGCTATACTTCTTTTTGATGATATATTTTATGCTGCTTTCTGCAAAATAAGCTACAGTCTATTTATGCTCATCATGTGTCTTTCCACTGCCCTTCGGATATCCTGTAATTTTTTTCTACAAATCAGCATCTTGATTTATTGTTATAACCTTAATATTTCACAATAAATAATAATAAGCAAATAAATTAAATGTGGAATAAATCTTAAAATAAAATTTAAGATTTAAACTTTTATATTTTCTTTAAAAAGAAAGCAAATATATTTTAATGAAATAAAAACAAAGCAGTACTTAAGTGGTATTCCTTCCTAAACCCAACTATTTACTTTAAAAAGACTATTGCTTTTATGATGAAATAATGTAGACATTACCATTTTTTAAAAATTACTCATGTCATTGTTTATGGTAAAATGCATAAAATAATTTATAATTACACATATAAGTACACATAATTACACACAGTATAATCTATCACATGACTGTACTGTAATTCATTATCTATTCCTTAATCACCAAGCACACACAATGAATTGTTTTAAGTTATAGTTTTTCAATAACAAATCATTCTTTTTTCTCTTTCTACTTTTTCCCCAAAAGAAAGAAAGGAAGGAAAAAAGGAGGAAAGGAAGAATGGAAAAGGGAAAAAAGAAAGAAGGAAAAGAGGAAAGAGGGAAGGATGAAGGAAAGAAGAAAACTCTTTATAGAGAAAAGCTTAAGCAAGGAAAGTAAATTTCCACATTGATTATATCTAAAAATTCATTTATTATTCTTCATTTTAGTCCATTATCTATCTGTCATGAGATAGTCATTGTTATTCTTTATCAGTCCTCTGAAATCAGAGTTAGTCATTTAATTGATCATAATTGATCATTTTTATAGTATTGATGCTAAATTATAAAATTGTTCTAGTTACTTCACTCTGCATCAATCGATAAGTCTTCCAAAACTTCAGTTCTAGCAGTACAATAGTTATTCTATTGCATTCAGATGCCACAATTTGTTCAGCCATTCTCCAATGATGGACACTCATTTAGTGTGTGTGTGTGTGTGTGTGTGTATGTCTGTGGGTAGGGGTAGTTCTCTCTCTCTCTTTCTCTCTCTCTCTCTCTCACACACACACACACACACCCCTCTGTGTACACAGTTGCTATGAATATTTTGATATATCTAAGACCTTTTATTCTTTCTTTGAGGAATAAGACTGACTGTGGTTTCAATAATTGAAAGGGCATTATTGTTTAGTAACTTCTTAAATATAATTCAAATTGCTTTCCAGAACACGGGCCAATTCACAAGTCCACCAACGGTACATCAATGTAACTTTTCCCGCAGTGCTCTCCCTCACACTATCATTTGCTTTCTTGGTCATCTTTGCCAATCTGATGAGTGTGAAGTAGAACCTTAAAACTATTCATTTTACATTTTTAATTCTTAGTGATTTGGGGCATTTTTATGTGGGTTTAGATAGATGATATCTTTCTTGGAGAACTGCCTGTTCATATCCTTAGACTCTTTATTGGGATATGCTTCTTATTTTTATAAGTTTGAATCAGTTTTTATATATCTTGGAAACAAGACCTTTATCAGAGAAATTAAGTACAAAGATTTTTTTTTTCCAGTTAATTGATTCTTTTCTAATCATAGCTTTTGGATTTGTGCAAAAATTTTTAGATTTTATATAATTGAAATTGCCCATTTTATCTTGCATTATCCTTTCTATCATGTGTTTTGTCATGAACATCTTCCCCATCCATAGATTCAAAAGGTAACATCTGCCTTGCTGCTCTAATTGTTTAGTATGTGACTTTTTATATCTAGGTCATGTACCCATTTGGACTTTATCTTAGTGTATGCTGTGAAGTATGGGTACAAACCTTATTTCTGCCAGGTTGCTGTTCAGTTTTCCAAGAAACTTTTGTCAAATAGTGAGCCCTTTCCCTAGTAAGTGGGGTCTTTGGTTACCTCAAAAACTGTTACGCTGTTTTTGCTTTTCTGTGTTGCGTATCTCAAATGCACCACTGATAGGGCTCTCTATTTTTAAAACCATTGTTTAATTGTTTTTAGTGACTGCTGCTTTGTAGCAGAGTTTGAGATCTATTACTGATGGACCCCTTTCCTTTCCGTATTTCTCTCCATCATTACTATGGACATCCTTGATTTTTTGTTGTTCAAGTTGAATTCTACTGCTATTTTATAGACATTATGAAATATTTTAACTGCTTTATTTTACAGCACTGAAAAATAAGTTAACTTAGGTACTATCATCATTTTTATTGTATTGGCTTGCCCTACCAATGAGAAAATAATATTTTTTCCCAATTATTTATGTGTATTTCTGTAAGCAATGTTTCTTAGTTGTATTTACCCAGTGCTTGTGTGGCCTGTGATAGGTATACTTCCAAAACTTTTGTGCATTCTGCAGTTGTTGTAAATGCAATTTCTATTGATATGTTTTCATATCAGATGATGTGTATTTTGTGCCATGCAATATTGTTAAAATTATTAATTACTTAACTTATTGTTTTGTTGGCTCTCTAGGTTTCTCTAAACAAGCTACCATATATTTTTCTTTCTTTTTCACCTGTGCTTATTCCATCCTTTTCTTTTTCTTATTGCTATAGCAAAATGCTAGCATTTCCAGGACTGTATCAAAGGGAAGAGGTCACAACAGACAATTCTTGCTTCACCCTCAATCTTATTGAAGAGAACTTTAGATTGTCCTGTTACATGCAATATTCATTCTTGGGTATAAATACTTTTTTTTTTTTTACTATGTGAAGGAGAACGTTAAAGAAAAATCTAATTATTTTTTTTTAATGTTTTGATTTTCTTTTATAAAAATGGATATTATATTATATTTTTATCTAAGGACTTTACTGGATGTATTGATATAATCATATGATTTTGTAATTCTTGTCATTTTAACATTAGTCATTTTAACTAGGAAAATACAACTGAGAAATACTGCTTACAGAAATAGACATAAATAATTGGGAAATGTCATTTTGACATTAATAATATTTATAATATTAATTATATTTATAATTTTCCTATTATTAAGCCAGCATTACACTCCTAGTGTGAATTCAACTTGTCAAAATATATAATGTTAATGATATGATACTGTGGTCTCTGATAATATTATATTTAAAATTTTTGCTTCAACGTTCATGAGGAGTTATAATCAATAGTTTTCTTTCGTTTTTTCCCTCTCTCTGGTTTAGGTTTTAAGATCATATTTGCGTCATATAAGGAATTTGGCAGGATCCTTTAATTTGCTACTTTGCAAACAGTTTGTGTAATATTGGAATTCATTGTTCTTTAAATGTTTGATAGAATTTACTAGTGAATATATATATGGGACTTTTTCCACCTTTGGGATGTCATTTATGGAACATGCAATTTCTTTTCTGAGAATGGGTTGTTAAAAATTCTATTTCTTCTGCTAATATGGCTATTTTGTACATTTTTTCCAACTATTCACCTATTTTCTGAAGTTGTTAAGATTATTGGCACATCACCATGCAAAAAATAGTTTCTAATAATATTCTGTATTTTTTCTTCAGTTGTGTGAATTTTCATTTTTTCATGTTTGACCCTGATAATTTGATTTGTCTTTTTCTTTTTAATCAAATTAGCTAATGATTTACCTATTCTATTGTTTTTTAAAAACAGTTCCTATTTGTATTTAATTTTTTTTTGTTTTCAACTTTGTTAAACCTTTCCTTGATTTTCAGGATTTACATTTTTGCATTTAATTAGAATATAATTTAATTAGGATAAAATGTGTTGAATTTTCTATTTTTTTAAAGTTCCATTCCCAGTTCATTGACTTTTCTTTCTCTTTTTTTGTTAATGCAATCTTGATTCCTCAGAAATTATACTGTTCCTAGGCCCTATAGCATTACTGAAAAAATTCTGATGTCAAAATATGTTTATTTGATTCAAGGAGAATTTTGAAATTATAAAAATGCCACACAATTTCATAAGTGTGGTATAGACCACTGGCTTCTCTATCTTCAGTTCTAGGCCCAGGTCATTGTTCGTGTGATAGCTATAGAAGATACATACCCCGAAGGAACAACTCTATGATATTTTCATTGAATTGTATATCACAGTAGGAACAGATGTGCCTTCATTCATTTTTTCTTCCTATGTGTTTTGTTAGGCCAACTTCTTTGGAGCCATTGAGGATCTCATTTAAGAGGCTATGTAATATTCAGTCTTTATGTTTTTTACAAGCAAAAGTACCTGGAGGACCTCATCATAGAGAGAAAATCTTTCTTCCATCTGTGTTATGAGTTGGGAATCATCCATGATAATATGAATTAGAAAGCTTCCCCTCTCCATGTTGCATCCCTTTCTGGTTATTAGTAGTACAAGACTTGCTGGAAAAAAATTCATCCTCTTGCTTTGCTTTTCAGAGAAGTCTATATTGTTATCATGTGTAGACATGTGAGAAAATAATTCTTGTTAGGGGACAGGTTTTAGGACAGCATTTTGTTTATTGGGTATTTTTTTAATAGAAAAAAGTAAGCAAATCAAAAATAAAGATAGGAATCTTGTTTTACCTAAACCTTCAGTCACTTGTATGATTGCAAAGATATGGCCTGTTGTAGATTCTCATTCTGTTCATTCTCTTTCACTTCTTTTACTGAATATACTGTAAATTACTCACAAATATTTCAGAGGTGAAGAAGTGGATATAAGGTCTAGTAATTATGTCCTATTGATTTTTAGTAATAAGGTTAATTATTTATTCTAACCATTCTGCCCCTCATCTTCCCCATTTTCAGAGACTTTGTGGGGTCAGTACTTCAGTGTCATCAGAACAAAAGTATTTCCAGACACCCTTTAGTATATACTTGATCTAGTTCAGCTGTCCTTGCAATCAATGTTTTCTTGAAGGACATTTTTATTTCCTAGTGATTCGAATCAGGGACTTTGGTATTAATAACTAAATGTGGGTCACTCCACTGTTATAGGTGGAAAAAAATGTTTGTTACAGATATCTTGAGGCAGGCAAGTGGCAAAGTAAATAGAACATTAGCCTTAACATGAGAAAAACTTGTTTGAATCCTTCATTAAACATTTACTAGCTGTTTGACCCTGGGCTAAATTTCTTCCTGTTTCTTCATCTATAAAATGGGGATCATAATAGCAGCCTCCTCACAGGGTTGTTGTAAGGACAAAAATGAGGTAATATGTGTGAAGTACTTTGCAAACTTAAAAGCATCACCTAAATGTTAACTATTATTATTTTACTTTTTTTAAACATTTTTCTTGTGTTTACCTTCCTCCTCTTTGAATCTTTAAATGCTCTTGGGGTGATGTGACTTACTTGGGTACCATGCCAAGTTTTCTGCTAGCTTCTATTTCCCATCTACCAAATTCCTACTGTTTTATAAGGCAGTAGTACTGCTGAAAAATCTTCTCCACCCTCTTCTGGACAATCTATAAGGTAGTTTATATTTTACTTCATCCTTTTCTTCTGCTGCAACATCTCTCTGCTTAGCAAGAGAGAGCAAATATTTGCAGGCAGAAATGGTTCCTGCATTCTGTCGGTTTCGTCCTTGTGGCAATCCCTTCGTATCAGTTAAGCTTCCATATAAATGTGGCCATATCCATATCTATTCTTTTACTCAGGTTTTTGTTTTTAATAACTTGGCTTGTTTAAATGAATCACATGGAAGGTGTTTCCATTGCAGGCCATAACTTTTCATTTTTATCCTTCTAATTTGGCGTTGGTTTTGATTCCTAACATGCTGATGATCTAACTATATAGAGACAGCTAATTTGGAAATGATTCCCCCATCAACAACCCGCCATTTCCTTTCTGTGAAAATATAGGGTATTTCATTTTTACATGTGCCATGTTACGTATTACTTGCCATGTCTAGCACCTCCTGGCTCTCTTCTTGAAGAGAGCTTTCATCCTATACAAATGTGAATTCTCTGTATCATTTACAAGACTTTAACTTGGTTTATTTCTTGATACTGAGTGGTATTTTCATCATCTTATGAACTTCTGAAATTGGGTATTAAATCTCCAAGTACCAAAGTATATGTTGGTCCAATTTGGGAGATATTATCTAGGTCTTCATAGGATTTCTCTACCTCATCATGCTCTGTTGCAGATGTTGGCTCACTAGCTGCAATTATCTTCATAGTGGTCTTTCTTCTTATACTCATGATAGGCACAGCAAAGGGAGATGACTGAGTGCCCTCTAAGATTATGTTTCTGGTTGCCATGGATACATGATGACACCAACCTCAGCAACTCCTTGATATACTTCTCCAAGGAGAACCTGTGAGCCATGCTTGTATTTATCCATGACTTCCTCTTGCCTTCTGATTTCATTTGAGGTTGTCAATATCATTATGATATATTTCCTCTAGTATTATGTTGACTCAGTCATTGGGCCTTGTCTTTAGAATAACAAAAGGCAATATGTATAGACAATCTAAAAACTTTCATATGTAACATTCTTTGCCTCCTCTTTTACCACTGCCGCCATCACTGAAGTAACAGAAAGAGGTAGAACAGAATGGAGGACTGCTATATATTTTTCTTGCTTTTGTTGGTTGTCATAGTCTGTGAACTGATGATCTAGCAGACAGTCTATAGGTGATGTCTTTCCACATTTAGTTTGGCTGGTTATCACTTATCAGGAATAGTCTTGTGCCAAGACTATATTGCTAAATGCACTGCTAGTGCAACTTAAAAATTATTTAAGATCTGTCTCCTGTCTGCTTCCAAAATGATTTGAAACACCTCCAACGAAACAGAAATCACCTGGTGCCCTGTTCATGGTGGATTTTTCCAACAATATAATTTACATTTAAAAATTAGGCGTGAGAAACAGGTATACAATGGTGTTCACCTCCTTACTATTGATTGTACATCTGTGCTATTATAATAACTTCTTTGTCTCACTTGTCAAGAGAATCCACCAGATTCTTCTTCCTCCAATTAAGATGAAGATTATTTTTCCTAATGTGTTACTCTGATCATGTCATTCCCATGCTCTAGGAGCATGAAAAACTCTCTATTTCTTATCAGATAAACCCCAGATACCTTGGTTTAGCATTCAAGCCATTCCATAAGTCTGACTTATATCTGCTTACTAGACTATAAAAACTCTGCTCCAGCTAATCTGGCCTATACATTACCCTCTGAGCGTAGCTTTCTTTCTTCCTAAAATCCCCTATTTCCATATCTGCCTATTAAAATTCTACCTACATTTCAAAGTGCAACTCAAATTTTTCCTCTTCCATATGAATTCACTCACTCTTGATTATGACAATTTAAAATGACTGTTCTCTCTCTCTCTCTCTCTCTCTCTCTCTCTCTCTCTCTCTCTCTCTCTCTCTCTCTGTGAGCTTATATATCACACCTGTCCATTTAATCATTTACAATATTCATTTCATTGTGGTTATTTATTTATATATCTTCCACAAATAACCTTTTAAAGTCAGTCATCAACTATGTTTTATAATAGCAGAAAGAATTGAGTTACCTACATTTATATCTTGGCTCTGACCTTTACTAGATGAATGATCCCATGGGCAAATCAATTAGCCTCTCTAAGCCTCAGCTTACTCATGTAAAATGGAGATACTACTTCTACTAGACTAATAATGTTACTGTGTTGTAGATACTATAGAAATGTGCTACGGATATTATATATGTGCATACATGTATGAGTACATGTGTATATGTGTGTATACACAGAGAGGTATTCTGTATGTGTGTGTGTGTGTGTGTACCTCTCCAAGACCCAGCACATTACCTTGCTTCTCATAGTTTCTCAAAATACTTGTTCCATAAATGAATGAGCACATATTGTCATATACCTTGTTGCTGCTGAATAAATGTGAATTGATTTGATTGGTCATTCCTGATCACCAGCCCATCTTTCTTATTTCATAAGTACATGTCTGAGAAAGAGGGGAGATACTTTGAGCTATGGAGATGACAAGAGCTACTGGTATGTTTTCTGGTCTGATGAACTTCAGTTTGGAAAAAAAAGAAAAGGCAGCTCAGTTCCTTTGCCTTTTTCCCAGAGTCCCTTGTGTGTGTATTAATTAGCAAAACAGATGCTGCAATGTTGGACACATCTGACCCCATCAGAACTGGTGAGAATAATGGTCTCATTCCATTAAACATATGAAGGATAGTAGGAGTGGCTGATGCAGAGTGGGGAATGGAGAAAAGAAACTTCTTTCCATGTCTATAGCACTAAAATGACAAGTAAAAGTCAGGCCAAATATAAAACAATCGTCTGAGTGTTAACTATATTTACACAGCTGGGTTTCTTTGCCTTAAATACTTAGCACTTATTTTAGAAAGCTCCTTACTTAATAGCATGTAACAGGAAGGGCAGAAATAGTCTGAATGTTCACAGAAGCTAAACTCTGGTTGAAGGTGGACTTTGAACCTGATATTGGCCCAGATGGGAGCAATAATGAATGTTGTTATAGGCAAGGACTATAACCAGGATAAATCCAAACCAAACATCTATCAAGCAATGGCACTAAACCACATTTCGCCAACTAGGCAACTGAGTCAGAGCTAGGCCTAAAGGACTGAATTCAAGTCATATAGAATATTAGTGACAGCATTAGAACTGAATTCTGATCCTTCAGATAGGAAGCATCAAACTGGGGTTTTACCATGGTGCTTCTAATCTAATTAATAAAAGCAAAACACTTGGAAAGCACCCAGGAATTGTTTGTGCTGAGATTAGTTGGTCACCTACTGAAAGGATCTGCGTCTAGATATCTTCCTAATTCCAAATCTTAGAATGTATTTACTATAGAGGTGATATTCCATTGATTTTGGTTTTAAAAAGGGATGCAGTTCTAAAAATCTGGGTCATTTTTAGATGCTTCCCCTTTGAAAATACTACTCCAAACATCTCATAGCTTTAGGTCTTATAAAGTTTTAATTTGGTTCAATCAAAAGAATCTTCGTTAAAATTTTTGATGGGCAGCGGATTTGGTGGATACTTACATATCTTTTTTCTTCAAGATGGTTACTATGTCTATACATTTCTGGTCTCCAAGACAGTCACAAACTCCCTGCAGTACTGTAGAGATAGATTTTTGTGCTACAGTTAGTTTCTTGAGGAGACATCCTTTTCTTAATTAACTCATCCCCTTCATCACTTCACATACCACAGTGGTACTCCATCACAATTATATGCTACAACTTTTTCAGCCGTTCCTCAACTGATGAGTAACCTCTCAGTAACCAATTTTTTGCTACCACAAAAGAACTGATTTAGATAGATAGATATAGATATAGATATATCTATCTATATATAAAACATGTCTTTTTCCTTTTTCTTTGATTTCTTTGGAATTCAGACCTAGTAGTGGTATTGCTGGATCAAAGGGTGTGCACAGTTTTATAGCTCTTTGAACCTAGGTACAAATTATTCTCCAGAATGGTTGGACCACTTCACTATTCTACCAACAATTCATTAATGTACCTATTTTTCCCATCTCCAGCATTCATCATTTCTGATAGGTATGAGGTAGTGCCTCAGAGTCATTTTAAAATGACTTTTTTCTAATCAATAGTGATTTGGAGCATTTTTTTCACATGATTATGGATAGCTTTAATTTCTTCTGAAAATTGCCTGTTTATATCTTTTAATCATTTACCAATGAGGTAATGACTCTCTTATAAATTTGATTCATTTTCATAGTCAGTGTACATTTGAGAAATGAGGCCTTTATCAGAGATACTTGCTGTAAAAATTTTTGATATTACTTCATTGTCTATGGTACCTTTTAGCAAAGTGTAGCTCACTTGATTGTCCTTTTTAATGGAGTACATTTTTGCTTTTGCTTTGTCTAAGACGATGATTGCTACATCTGCCTTTTTTTTTTTTAATTTAAATGAAGCAAAACAGATTCTGCTCCAGTACTTTACTTTAAATCTGTGTGTGAATTTCTGTTTCAAGTGTGTCTCTTATAAACAAGCAACATATTGTTGGATTCTGATTTCTAATCCATTCCACTATCCATTTCTGTTTCATATTTTCATCCCATTCACATTCATAGTTACCGTTAATGGTTTTTTTCCTCTATCCCATTTTCTTCTGTTTTTTTCTTTTTCTCTCTCTCTTTTTATCCTGTCCCTTCTCAAAAGTCTATTTTGCTTCTAACCACTGTCTGCCTTAATCTGTCTTCTCTTTTATAATTCCCTCTCCTTTCTTTTATCCTCCCCCCTCCCCATTTCCCTATTGGGTAAGTTATATTTCCATACACAACTGAATATGTGTGTTTGTTTGTGTGTGTGCATTCTTCCCTCTTTGAACCAGTTCCAGTGGGGGTGAGGTTTAATCATTGCCCGCCATCCCACCTCATGTTCCCATCCATTGTAAAAGTTCTTCCTTGCCCACATATTTTATGTGAGAAAATTTTCCCCATTCTACCTCTCCCTTGCATACAATTTTTCTTCTACCATTCTTATCTCTTTCTTTAATGCTTCCAGGAATTCTTGTTGGACTTCAGTCCAATTAGTATTTTGATTTGAGGCTTTGTTTGTAGCTGTTTTCACATTATTTTCTTCTGAGTTTATGTCTTCCTTGCCTCTGTAGTAGGTTTTCATGTTCAATTTTTTGTTGTTGTTGTTTGCTCATTTTTTTTTCCAGTCTATTTCTTGACTTTGAGCTTAATGTTAAAGTTGGGCTCTGCTCACCTGGGGATGGGGAGGCCCTGTCCCTAGCTTTTTTATACTGCCATTTTCAGAGCTAATTCTGGGGGAATCTGCAAGTTTTTAGTGCTTCCAGGATAGTGTAATGTGGGGAGAGGTGTGGTTGCTGTTGTCCTGATCTGTGCTCTGGTCTTTACCTAGGAAGGACCCCTGGTCCCCTGCAGGCACAAGTGCTAGCACTCTTCTTTGCCTTGAAACTATGACCAAGGCCCCTGCTCCCTTGTGACTGAACCCCTTGTGAAACACCTCTCCAACCTGGAACAGCTACCCAGAACTGCTTATGGACAATAGATTTGCCAATCAGCAAAGAGTTCCCTATAATTTTTTTCTGACCAGTTGTCCAGTCTCTGACATATACTAGCTATTTTATTCTTACCAAAATGTTATTCCTGATACATCCAGACAACTCTCTGAGACTATGAGTCGCACAACAGAGTTTATCTGCATGAGTAGAGAGAGATTCCTCTCCAGGAGTTCCCTAGGAATTATAGATTTATTCCAGCACACACAAACACACATCACAGAAACTCAGAGATGCAGTTACATGAAACTTCAAAGGCTGTCTAGCCCAACTCACATCTGAACAAAAACCATTCTTTCCTCTCTCAACAGTTGGTCATTTCTTGAAGATTTTCCAAGGTGACCCATTCCTCTTTTGCATTACTGTAAGGGTGAGCAAGCTTTCTCATATTTTGAGTTGAAATCTGCCTTGCTACAACTTTTACCTATTATCACTAATTGTGTCTACTGGAGTCAGTCAAAATAATTATCGTCTCTGTCCCATAAGACAACCCTTCGTATGCTTGAAGACTCTAGGCCATACATGCCCATTTTCTTCAGTAGTACTTTAAATGGCATGTTTCCAGTCCTCTCACCATTCTGGCTCCTATCCTTCGAATCAACTCCAGTTTCTTAATGAGCTTTCAAAAATATGGGCCCCCTAGCACCAAAGACAAAGAATAATGAATGTGACCTTAAATGACCTCAGTTCAAATCATGTCCCTGTTACTTGTGAATATGTGGTTGTGAGCAAATCATTTAACCTTGATGGAAATATGCTTCACTCCTTCAGTTTCTTTACCTGTGAAACTGATGGGGAGGGTGAAGAGGGGAGGGAATGAAATAGGTGCTGATTTAGATATTCTATAGTGTTTCTTTCATCTTTAAAGCTACAATTCCATTCAAGTGACTGAAATCATTTGATTATGTGAATTAGTTCATCATATTTTTTCCCCAGAGTAAAATAGGCTTTAAGATTTGGAAAGAATTAGCCAAATAGTATCCCATTTGATCCTCATGACAACCCTATGTAACCCTATTATTACCTTCATCTCATAAATGAGGACACTGAGGTTGCCCAGGTTCACATACCTAATGGCAAAATATTTAATGTTGAATTTGAACTCAGGTCTTCCTGACTTGCTAACTCTATTCACTGAGCCTCCAAACTGCATAATTATAAGGTCAACTTACTTAATAATTTCACCTTTGGCCAGTCAGGTGTTTATACGTTTCTCGTATGCTGGTGTAGAATCCAGAATAAGAGAAAAGCCTGGAGTCCCAGACTCACTCTGAAGTGTTCTGTAATCCCCCCTTGTTGTCTTGTTAACTATCCAATTGGCTGCAAAAAGTCCTGTCTCCAAACTTATAAACTGAGCAGAGCTGCGTTGAAAAAACACAGACAAAAGAAGCGAGAAGTCTTTTTGTTTTTGTTTCTGTGAAGTCTTATTTTTTTTGAGTTCATTTTTTTGGGAAATAAAGCTCTGGACCAAATGAAGAGGGTGAAGGAGCGGGGTCAGAATTAAACACACAAACTTCATGTCTGCATAGCACTGGAGCAATGAACATTATTTTTCTTCCTAAAAGAAAGCAGAAGCTGATTATTCTGACAGAAGGAGCTCTGTATTTTTTAGGTAGAGATTAAACTGTACCACTGCACATGGAGGCTCCCGTTCAGCTCCTTTGTTAAGAGCTTTTAATAGCTTTTAAAAATTGTTAGCGTGTTACTTTGGTCCACTTTCTAAATAATTTAGAGAACTCATGACCTTGAGCTTTCAAGGATTTGATGTAGCTGTTCTGGAAATCTCATGACTTGAACTGGAGACTCATTTGCACACAGCTGCAGTATGTCCACCATCAACAGCAGTCTGGACCCAGGAGGGGGAAAATTGGAAATCCACAACAGCAGGGAGGGATACTCTTTCAAATAAAGCCAGGGCTCTCCAGGGTGCAGTTCTAGACAATAGCCACCAGGTGTCTGTCTTCACACAAATACCCTTCCTTCTCTGGCTAAAGCTTGTCCACAAGATTATTTTTAAACCCCAGCAAATTATCTTCAAGTTTTTACTAGTGGGTTTAAATATACAGATGCAAGCTAAGTTCTTGGTGTCAAATAAAATGATATACAACTCCCCTTCTAAGAAACCATTACTATTTTGATTGGACATCGACCTCTTGAAATTGATTGGGGAAAACGTACTGGAGATCCCAAACAGGCACAGGATTTGGGGAGAATAAAATCTCTTTTCTGCCCTTTTTCCCCCCTGGCCTTCCTTGAAATATATTTGTAACAAGCCCAGCCTTCCCTTCCAGCTGTAGCATGTAAACAGGAATCAACGCTGAGGAACGTTTCTTCTGATAGAAAGTAGGCCACATCATCTTGTTGGCACTGGATGGAGTATTCTCCAGTTAAGTTAGAAAAACATGAAACATACCAACTTTACCCCAGAAGACTCTCCAGTCTCCTAAATATAGCTCTCTTCCCTGTTGTTTACTGACAAATGCCCCCTGAGAAACAGAGGTGATGAGGTTGGTTATGTTTCCATCCCAAGGGGTTTGAGAGGCGCTGTGAGAGGGAACGATGACTCAAATGAGTAATTGAAAAGCAACATTCAGATAGCATGAGTCAAATACATGACTCAAATTCAAGCCAAGCTGTGCCATCCTTGAAGATTGCAAACAATCGTCACCAAATAAAGGCACCTCGGTTTGCGTGCTTAAAAAGACTGAAAAGAAAAAGAAGAGTATGTTTTATATTTTCCTTTCTTTTCTCTGAATTGACCCTTTGGCCACCAAAGAGCTATTTCTAGCAATTTAAGGAAAGACTTAAGAATCTCCTCATTTTTCTCCCACTTGCTTTTTACTCTGTTTTCTCTTCCATTCTAACTTCCAGTCAGAACAACAATATCCTGCACATAGCAGGTATTTCTTGAATGTTTGATGAATTAAATTAAACAGTATGATTCATAAAAAAATGAATAAAATTACCTAAAAACTTTTGAGCCTTCTTCACTAATAATATACTTAAATGAAAATAATAGTTAATAGTAGTTAATAATAATAATAATGAAAAAAATAGTTAAATGAAAAGAGCATTGTTCTTGGAATCAAAGAGATTTGGGCTCTAGTTCCATTAGTGAGTCACCTAAGGGGATTCTCTCTTCATCTGCAAAAGTGAAGGGATGGAATTAGATGATCTGAGGCTTCTTTTCAGCTCTAATATTTTGTGTTTCTAGTCTTGTGATCTATTTGAGAGGGGGGATATTTGTGTGTATGTGAGTGTGTGTGTGTGTGTGTGTGTGTGTGTGTGTGTGTGTGTGAGAGAGAGATGGAGATAGATACATACATTATAGGAATCAATATATATGTGCTGTTGTATACATGTTTGGGTGTAAAAATATATATATATATACATATATGTAATGCATATATTTGACATTCATTTGCATAAAGGTAAATATCAAAAGCATGAAAGCTCAGCATATCAACCAGGAAAACTATAGAGGAAATTCAATCCTGAAAAATAAGTATTTTTACCAAATTCCCATTTAAGAGAAGGAAACAAAATGAGAAGCCATGGAAAGAGGCAGAAGGAGTAGTCAGAGGTATCATAGAACTATAAAAGTGTATTGCCCCAAAAACCAAGGAAATAGATTTAGAATTAGAATACTACACTAAGAATATATGGCAGGCACTTAAAGGTTTGCAAGATGCTTAGCAGCCCAGCATCTGACACATAGCTGACACTTCATAGATGCTTTTTCCCTTCAACTCCTTATCACATTTTATCCTTGAAATAAGCCTTTGAAGTAGGGGCTATTGTCACTCCAATTTTATAATAAGGAAACTGAGGCATAAAGGTTTTGAGTGACTTGCCCATAGTCTCACAGCTAGTATCTGAGGTAGGATTTTCATTCAGAGTGTTCTGACTCCAAGTCTAGTACTCTATGTACTATGTCATATATCTGCTTCATTAAAAAGGAAGGAATGTGGCATACCATAAGATTTGAGAAAGGTCATGGAGGATAAAAGCAATTAAGCAAACTAAAGGTAACCGGCATTGACAATGAGGAACTCATCTGGCTGAGGTGAGGATGGGGGTGCTGACCAATATAAAAGGTTAATTGCAAGTAATTAATGAGTAAATGAGTGGAAAGGGCTCAGGTAACACACATAAATTACTCTTTCTAGATGTTTGACAGTAAAAGGGAGAAGATATAGGAGGAAAATGAAGGTGCAACCAGGTCAAAGGAAAGGGTTTTTTTTGTTTATTTGTTTTGGTTGTCTAATGGGAAGTACTTATATGTGTAGGCTGAGGGAAAGGAGTCAGCCAGTAGAGAGGGAGAGATTGAAGGTGTACATATAAAGTTTAATACGTATGCTTTAGAAGTCTCTTATCACCTAGCATGGAATGTAGTGGAATTGCTCAAGCCAACAATTCCAGGGAGGCATAGTAGTTAGGGAATTGATGAAAGGATTTTTCATGAAGTCTTAGAAAAGATACTGGAAACAGATTCTCATTTCTTAATTGTGCTAAATTTAGTCTTGATTTGGGTAATTCCAAAGCGGACCAACCATAGCTAGGTCCCTTTGTGAATATCAATATAGTAGGAAATCTCAAAGGGTCAGGGTCTAGATTCTAGATGAGGGGTGGAGAACCTGAGCCCTCAAGGCCACATATGGCCTTCTAGGTCCTTGGGTGTGGCCTTTTGACTGAGTCCAAGTTTTGCAGAATAAATTTTTTTATTAAGGGAATTTGTTCTGTGAAGTTTGGATTTAGTCAAAGGGCCACTCTTGAGGACTTAGAGGGCCATGTGTGGCCTTGAGGCTGCAGGTTCCCCATTCTTGGACTAGATCTTGAAAATAGAAATGCCATATCAGAAATGTTATTGAGAACTAGATTTGGAGGCAGGTGGACCTAGGCTTGAATCGCAACTCAAACACCATGTGACTTTGGGCAAGTCACTTAATCTCATTTATAAAATAATAAGACCTTTCTCACAGACTTGTCAAGTATATCTAAGGGGAGAATATCTATAAAGTGTTCTGTACACCTTAAAACTCTATATGCCAGCTATTATTGTTTCCTCTTTTTCATTTACCCATTTGTGTCCTTTTGTCTTTGCCTTATAGGAATGAATAAAGTTTTCCTACATCTTCTCTGCCAACTCTCCACCCTCTAGCCCCCAAGAGAAATAAAGAAAAACATTCCCCACTGATGTCGCATTTCTCCTAGTGCTACTGTTATTATACATCTATGTCTCAGTGAAAGTCATAATCTAGATTCTAGAACTACAAGTCATAGAAAAAACTGACTATCCATAAAATCTCTTCTGCTGGCCATCAAATCAATACATATTTATTAAGTACTTACTATGTGCCGGGCCCTATGAAAAGCACTGGGGATACAAAAAATGCCAAAGTAGACCCTGACAACCAGGATCTTACCTTCTAATGAGGATCAAGATCAGTCTATCAGAAGCTTTCCTTTAAAGATATGTTCTGTATATACACTGAACATTCGTCAAGATGTTGGGAAGAAAATCACTCAGATCTTCAAATGGAAGTCTGTTATCATTCTTCCTAGCAACACAAATCAGAAGTTTTCTATGCCTGCTCATCCTCTGCCCATTCTTATTTGCCATAAATTCACCACAGTGAGTCTACTAGACCAGTGGTGTTAAACTCTAGAAATGGGATCCAGCTAAATTAACATTATCTATATGGTATTATTTTTTTAAATTTTATCTTGTTAAACATTTCCTAATTACATTTTAATCTGGTTAAACTGTATTGGGATTGTTGTCCTTGCTTGTGACCCTACATTATGAGTTGAGCCTATCAGACCACCCTCCTGATTTCTCTAGTATAGTCATGAAACATACAAATTGGCCATAGGTTATCCTCCCTCTCACCATGTTACCAGCCCACTATACATACACACACACACATACACACACACACACACACACACACACACACACACACACACACACACATATATATATACAAAATGCATTTCATTGACAGAATGCAAGTGAAGAATTCATAAGGAGAAATGAAGAAATGTGTTACAGCATGTATATAATACAATTCTCCTTTATGATCCAAATAATACTTATTTCAACATAAATTTGGGGGGTTTGTTGCTATTGTTGTTTCTGGGAGCCACATAATGCGTTGTACACTATAAGAGCAAGCAAAGTAGGATCTTTTGTTGCTTTTGTTTTAGTATAATCGAGAAGTATAATGCCTCTAATTTGTTCCAGAATCCGTTGCATTTAGATTTTAAGGCCAAGGATCCTGGAAGGGCAGAGTGTGGTGGCAAGCAAAGTGGGGTCTTTCACTGTCTTGTTTTAGTATAATCAAGTGCCCCTGATTGAATCTTGCCTTTATCAACTAAGAGACTTTACTAGGAGTAAAGTACAGAAACAAGAGTTTCTGTAACTAGAAACAGTATATGTATTTGTATTGTTCATTAATTTAATGTGATTAAAGAAGATCTTCCCCATCCATTAATGGGCCTGCCCATTAAGGGGAATTTGATTAGGGAAGATTTGTAGGATGGCCCACACCTTTTGCTAATGTGACAGTGGTTCTCAAGGTTGCCCTTCACACACACACACACACACACACACACACACACACACACACACACACACACACACACACACACACACACACACACACACCCCTTGAGGGTGAGGTTTTACTTTGGGGCTTACTGACTGAAAGTGTTTGTTTGGCCAGATAAGACTCTGGGAAGCCACTAAGGAACCCCCCAGCTTACCCTCTCTGGTAACTGTGGTCAGACAGTTGGACCTGTCTATTGATTTGTGCTATATGTATTGATTATGGTCAGACAATTAGAATTCATGTCCATTGATCTCTGGTTTCTCTGTATTTTCTCTGAAGTTCAAGGTGCTGGCTTTTCCCTCTGAACTGGGTGCTTGATTTAAGGAGATTGTTAACCCCTCAAAAGTTGTCTTTCCTTTTAGAAAAGCAAATGTGATAGCAGGTTCCCTGTGTATGTCAGGGTGCTTACTGATATGATGACAATTTTTTTAATTGACATTATTTAACATAAACTGAGATACTTGGAGTCAAGGGAGGCTGAGCAGACAGAAATTGTCCTTCACTTTCTAAGCCTTGGTCCATGGCATCACACCAATTATTTATTAATCCATGTCCTTGCTCAATGCTCTGTTTTACTGGACTTGATCTACATGAGTAAAGCCTATCTTAGATTATAATCTTTACGGAAGCAGGAGCCAAGCTAATGCAGGCTGCTTTTGATGGTGCATAGTATCATGTTTCACCAGAATAAATCACATCTATGGTTAGAAATGCTGTCCTCAGTGCCTAAATAACATCTCCAAATCAGAGATTCTAAATTGTGACATTGCAGAAAAATTAAGTGATGATACTTTGGGTCACTTTGGATTTGTAACCTAATGCTCTTTATCTGGTTTAAGTCTCAAAGGAACTTTCTTCAGTGGGTTCTGTATCTCTATGAAGCTGAGAAAAAAAAAAAAAAGAGAGAGAGAGATGAACAGTGGAAGTGACATGATAAGGTGGCCACAGAGAGGGGTGCCAAGGTACCATGATCATAACAGACTTCTTACTCTATTTGGCCAGTGTGTCCATTTATCTTGCTTCAGGAACAGTAAGCTAGTTGAATCAAGAAAAGATTAGAGGTCCCTGATAGCGACAGGACAAATCAAACTGAGAAAATTCCTGCTAGATCTATGACTTCAACTTTGAGTGCATACTGGGATATTGTCCATTCTCCTTTGTCTGCTTAAAAGGATTGTAGCTATGGGAAATTCAGTTTGAAAAATCGTGAATCTCCTAGAACTCTTAGGTTTGGAGCATTTTATGTGTAAACCTGGGATTGTCAAGGGTCCAAGAGAAGCACATCTACTTGGTAGATCTTTAATTATTCAGTCTCCATTGTCTTTATCATTCCTATACTAGGACTAAATGTTGCAAAAGTACCTAAGCATACCCATTAGCTTCTATGGGAAGTGGACTCCATTATGCCAAGGTCATATGACTGGTACTGAGAAACACACACACACACACACACACACACACACACAGGTGCATATATGAGGTTGAGAGAGGACATACTCAATTCTGAATCCTTCTCTTTGAATGGTATCGTAGAATCAGGAGAAGGGTTGGCCCTGTCACCTAGTGTCACCTAGTGATTACTCTTAAATCTATTTAATTTATTTAAATGTCCCCCAAAGGAAAGGAATATTGATACCTTTTCATCTTTAAATCCAGTTCAATCCAATAGACGATGATTATGTACCTACCAAGGGCAAATCAGTACTACAGATATAAAAGTGAAAGTGACAAAGACTTTACTTCAAAAGACCTGACAACCTACTAAGAGAAATATAACCTGTATACATGAGAACAATGTGATGTAAAATGACATAGAAAAAAAGATTGGAACAAGAGTTATGTGAAAATGTGAGGAGAGAGAACCTTGTGAGTTTGAAGGATTGCATTTAGACTCTGAGTTTTGTTCCATTGCAATTCTATTAAAAGTGTCTTCTTGATTGTGGGAAAGAAAATAAATGCACAAAGCATTCTGCTACTATTGAGATATCTAGGTGATATGGTGGCTAGAGCACTGGGCCTGGCATCAGCAAGACTCATGTTCAAATTTGACCTTATTAGTTGCATAACCAGAGCAAGCCACTTCAAGTCTGCTTACCTCAGTTTCCTCAATTATAAAATGCAGATAATAGCAGTACCTACCTAGCAGGGTAAAATGGGAATAATAACAAAACCTACCTAGAAAGGTTATTGGGAAGATTAAATGAGCTATTTGGAAAATGCTTAGCCTAGTGCCTGGCACATTGTAGGCACTACATAAATGTTCATTCCATCCTTCCCCCTCACTTTACATGTTGTCTCATTTGATTTTTACAATGACTCCGTAAGATAGGTAAGGGAACTGAGGCTCAGAGAGTTTAGGTGTCCCTGAGAGGCAGTGTGGTCTAATGGATAAAGTGCTCTGCTAGAACTGGAGTCAGGAAGGTGTGGCCTTGAATCCTGCCTTGAACACTTTCTAGCTATGTGACCCTGGATCAGTAATTTAACCTCTCCGAATCTCATTTTTCTCACTTGTAAAAAGAGAGTGTTAGAGTCAGTGACCTCTAAGGTCTCTTCCAGCTTTAAATTCATGTCCCCATAAGAGGCTTCCATTTGTGGGATCTGCCTGAAGCCAGGTCCTTCTGACCTCTTTCCACTGTACCACAATTGCTTCTTTTCCTTATTAGGACCACAAGGATATTTGGGGGTGGGGGGAATGAAGCACCAGTCATCACCTAGAAAGGCATGAATGATCTCTGTGTTATCTGTCGGTGGCACATTGGACACTCACCAAATCATAGCTATTGCATCTAAGCCACTTGTACCTCCTCAGTTGCTCCATTTGAGGTTTACTCTCAGTGACATGGAGAGAAAAAGGGAGAGGAGGGGAGACAGAAGCAGAAAAAGAAGAGGAGGGGAAAAGAGGGGAGAGGAGAGGAGGAGAGGGTGTGGGAAAAGAGGGAAAAGTAGAAGAGAAGAGAGGAGGAGAGGGGAGGGAAAAGAGGTGGAGATGGGAGGGGAAGAGAGGGAAAAGAAAAGAAAAGGGAAAGGAGAGGAGTGGTTGGAAAGGAGAAGAGTGGTAAGGGGTAGTGAAAAGAAAGGAAGGGAGGAGAGAAGAGAAAAGAAGAATTCAAAGCATCAGCAGCAAGATCTGGCTAGAAGAAATGGGAGCAAACAGTGCAGGGAGCTTGGCAAATACATGAAAAGTGGGCTTTTGCCTTCCCTCCCCCCACCCTCTATTTTCACCTCCATCCTCCTCCACTGACTCGCAACAGAGGTTTCCTAATGGCTTTGATTACAAGAGCCAGTGCTAGGGATCAGGGCCAAGTTATATACGTGTATTTATGAAGCACACCTTCTGCTGCGTTTATGAGGAATCTTGGCTATTAATATCATAAATCAAGGGAGTTGCTATGACAGGTCTGAATATTGGAGCCTCGTTGCTAGTTTGTATTTTGTGTGAACTTTTATGCTCTAACACCATACTCCTCCCAAATCATTTTGACAAGCCTGTTGCTTGCTTGTTCGGAAATAATTGGAAAAGAGATTTGAGGGAAGCGGGGGCTGTTCTCTCCCTCCCTTCAGTGTTGCCTGTCCTACTTACCAGCAACAAAGCCAGAGGAGATGATTTTAAATCAAAGATTCAAATCTGGGAGGGAAATAATGGTCATTTAGTCCAATTTCTGTTCCTCCATTTTATAAATGGGAAAACTGAGGCTCAGAGAAGTGAAGTGACTTACTCGAGATCCCCTCACTGATAGCGATAGAGCAAGGATTCGTCCCTTAGTTCTCTGTCTCCAAATCTTGAGGTCTTTCCACTGTATCACATTTCAGTACCTTCACATAGTAGGAAATGAAGTATAGCTATTACCATGGTCATATTAAAATGCATAAGGAGAAAAAAGGGAGCGATCAGGAAATTCCAGTAATGACGGACATGAAGCTTCACCATGGTAGAAATAACTTCAGAAAGCTATAGATCTATGCAAAGGTATTTGAATATTAAATCAATATCAGTAGAAACAAACAAGAAACATGTAGAAAGAAATCTGGAAATCAAAATCATATCAGAAATTCTAGGTCTCTTAATCAGCAACTGAAAGCAAAAGTTAGAAAGTAATCAATACAAGTACTTCAAGCAACCTAAAAAATAAAAAAACCAATTTAACATAAAACAAAAAGTTTACTGTGGACATGAATAACAATATCATCTTGAAAACTATACTCTTAGCAGGAATTTTGTGTTTGTTTTTAACTCTTGGCATAATCAGAATTTAATAAGTACTTAAAAATTATTTTGAATTCTTTTGGCTATTATGGATTTTTTAAAAATTAAAATTTATGTTATTCTCCTATTTAAACTTTAGAAGGAAGTAGTATTAGAGATTCATGCAATATGAGTACAGCTCATTTCACTACATTTCACTAAAATAACATCTTTTAAAAAAACAATATATAAGCTGAGGAACAAAAAGTATACAAAGACTAGCTCATTATTAATTGGGTAATTATTGAAAAAGCTATACAAAAGCACAATAAAATTTATACTGCCTTACTGATTATTACGTACATATACATATTTATATGCTTGTGTGTATAGAAAAGATTTAAGTATAATAAAGCAATAGAGTATTTGATGTAACCATATGGAAAAAATTCCGTTTGAAATATTTCCCCAACATAATAATGTTAAGAGCAATTCATACAAAATGTGTCATTTTTTCAGAGAAACCATTCAACTTTATTATTGTTCTGTCACAGTATCATCTACTGGATGATCTTAAACCATATGACTCCGTTGAAAAATGCATTAAGATCATTCATTTTGTGGAATTTTTCTCTGATGAAATAAAAATGCTATTTGAACTTTATAAATGTAAAATTCATAATGTACACCTAGGAAAGACAGGTTTCAAGCTTTAATCCAAAGGTCACACTGAACTACTGAATGAACCTTATACTGAAAAATGCCCTCATTTTCCAAGTCAAGAAACATAAAGCCCAGAAAAAGAGGAAGCTGTACTGAACATGTTAAGAGATTTAATGGCATCCTAAAATGAAAACCAAATATGAAAAACACATTTATAGCCACAACATTTATGCAATATTGGTCTTGAAGTACACTTTTAGAACTACAAAATACACCATAATTGATTTTAAAAGTATCTTCACAAAAACTTGTGCAATAATAATGAAATGTAGGCGCTATCACCCTGAGGTTGCTATAGATAGATGAGCACTTCCTCACACATACAAAAAAAAGAACAAGAAGATTCATGGAAATGTCTAAAGCACATGATAAACTGATAGCACTTGACCAAGGAGTACTCGAGACAGCTAAAACGTATAGACCTTGGATTTGTCAAATATACGGAAAAGTTGTTTGCTTCCCGACGGAGTCTATGAAACTGCTAAAATCAAAGAATGGAATAAAAAATGACATTCATATGAACTCAATCAATAATATATAAACAAAGTCTCAAACAGATAACTGAATTATGCCAATTTATTTGCAGAAATTTTATTACACCAATTCAGGAACAAGGCATTGGCACCTGAAATTACTGGAAGGTTATTGTTGAGGAACCCAATCTTTGTAACCAATATGGATCATGTAGCAAAATAGTATAAATTATTCAACAAATCACTATAGGTCATACAAATTTAGTGGCTGTCAAATACCTAGCAACATGTGACTTCATGTCTAGAATTATATATTAAAGTTTGTTATCTCTAATGGGATAACAAATGATAAATTTCCATACTACAAATACAGAAGACTTTAAACTATCATGGCTAACTCAATCAATAAATTGTACTTAAAAAAAATATCACAAATAATTGTTAGTCACAATTGCCGAGACATAAAGTCTATAAAACTTAATAATTTACTTTTAAAATAAATTCCATCATACGAAATGCAAATATTTCCCAGACTACATAGAATAAAAATTTCAAAATCCAAAGAGCTAGAGAGGAATATTAAAGTCATGTGAGAAGAGAATATGGTACGTATTATCTGGCTTTCTTCAAGTCACAGCTAAAATCCTGCCTTCTAGAGAGAGCCTTCCTTGATCCCCCTTAATTCTAGAACATACTTTCTTTTTTATTATTTCAAACTTATTATGTATATATATATGTGTGTGTGTGTGTGTGTGTATACATATGTATAATAAAAACACATACATAAAATCTTTGTTCATATTGTTTACATGTGTTCTCCCCCTTTAGACTGTATGCTCCTTGGTTGCAGAACTGTTTTTTTGTCTTTCTTTGTATCCCTAACACTTAACACAGTGCCTAATACATAGTAAATGCTTAATAAATATTTGTCAATTGATTGACTATCATTTTATCTGCTACTAAAGACAGCTTGTACCAAAGATGTTTTCAGTTAGCTTATAGAGGATAGACTTACACTCTAATATTTTATTCTCTACAAAAGTCAGTTGTTTTATCCAGCTATGCCATTACTCACGGAACCTTAAGTATAACAGGATAATAGCACGATGAATTATCCCCCAGCTGTCTTCATATGAACTCCAAGAAAAAATACAGATGGCTAATATCTGTACAGTACGTCAAGGTTTACAAAGCACATTGCATACATCGTCTCAATGGATCCTTAGCTATGTAAATAATTTTGGTATTATTTTCCTACCCCACTGGAAGGCATTGCAAAAATGAATGTATTATTGTGCTGGATTTGTGACTAGATCTCAAATTCTAAAAATGAGAATACTCTTTTTTTTTTCTTTTTTCACAAATGCTTTAATCTCCTGCAAGGTTTGTCTTTCTGTTTCATACAAAGATCTTTGAGAAATGAAAATTGGAGAATGGGCTCTGTGACCAGGAATCTGTGGATCACAGTGATTGATCACTATCTTCTCTTCCTGAGTTCAGTTTGTGTGAGTAACTTATGAGGAAGCTTCCCAATTATGCCTTTGAAAAGTGACCTCTTTGAATGACTTCAGAGCCTTCTATTTTGATTAAGTATGTGTCAGCTTATTGTTAGTGTGAGAGGGAGATATGAGCCTGTTATTTTCCTCTATGCACTACACAAACAAGTTAATGACTCAACACACAGTGAGTACAAGTCACCTCAGCCTTCAGATGATAGGGAAATGTTCATTATAAATTGCCATTATCTGAATTGTTCTGTGCTACTCTTGTAGGGTTGGCAAACAATGACTTTGAATTAAAAAAAAAAAAGATGGGGGGAAGTTCCTTTCTACTTATTTGCTTTCTTCCTAGCAGTAATCACACGTACACAGGAAATGTTTTATTCTTTATTACACTCTTTTATCTAGGGATCTTGGGGAAGGGCTTGTTTTTTTGTTTTGTTTTTTTTAAGATATGAACATGGGAATAACTAATATCGTAGGACATTAGCAAAATATAATGAGATGATAACCATGATTAGTGAAGTGGCTTTATGTGCATCTCAGAACTCTTCTGACACACTGAGATATTTTGCCATATGTAGCAAAGAAAGAAAAAACTCCTTCCAATGTTGTATTAGGATCAGTTCATAGTATAGTGGATAGAGAGCTGGGCTTTGAGTCAGGAAGATTTGAGTTCAAATTCAACCTAAGAGACTTAATAGCTGTGTGGCCCTGGACAAGTCACTTAACCTCTGTTTGCCTCAGTTTCCTCAACTGTAAAATGGGAATAATAATAAGACCTACTTTCTGTAGAAGGCTTTCCTGATCTTCCATAACGGTAGTGACTTTTCTGTGTTGATTATCTTCCATTTTTCAAGTCTGTGGCTTCTTTGAACATTTTTTTTTTTGCACAGTCTACCCCATTAGACTTCAAACTCCTTGAGAAGAGGGACTGCTTTTGCCTTTCTTTGTATACCCAGCACTTAGCACAATGTCAAACACATAGAAGAAGCATATAAGAAATACTTGTTGACTTGACAATTTCCCTTTTTAAATGCCCCCAAAATATTTTTATGGGGTGAGGGAAGGTGTAAGAGGTGAAAGATTCGGCTTAAGGGAGGAAAATGATTCTGAATTAAAGTATGGTCCCAGGACATGAGATACCATAACCATTTTGAGAAATAGAGAGGAGCTGGGTTTGGCCAAAATGTGGAGGGGTGATTGCAGAATCATACATGCTGACCTAAGGACTTTGTAAGAAATACACAAATTCACCAAAAGACACATTTGTGTTCAAGAGAATCTTGGGTTAAGAATGAATGACAGATTATCTCTAGTGCTTGTTGTTCTGAGAAGTCTTGGGCTAGATATGACAAAAGGTTGGAATAACCTATGACCATAAACTTACTCTGAGGTCTTAAATACTTTCAAAAGAAGGGCATCTATGTACCTTGGTTTAGTCTTCTCTTTGAAATAATAGTAATATCTAACATTTGTATAGTGCTTGTAAAATATTTTTAATTCATGGAATCCTCACAATAACCCTGTAAATTAAGTGCTATTTTTATCCCCATTTTATATATGAAGAAATTGTGGCACAGAGATAAAATGACTTTCCCATGGTTATGGAGCTAAATAAGTATCTGGGGCAGGATACAAATTCAGAATTTTCTAATTCCGGGTCCAGTGATCTATCCATTTTACCAATCTAGCTACCTATCAGGTATATCAGGAATGCTAACTAACAGTGACCAATGTCAATGCAAACAATAATTGTTGATATGCAGTATTTGTTTAGTGGACACATAATAGGTCCTGAGTAAATGATTGTTGATTATTAGTTGGTTGGTTGCAGTGTAGTATGGGGGGGGGGGAAATGCTGGATTTGTGGTCAGAGGACCTAAATTCAAACCCTGATCCTGCCACTTAGAACTTATGTGACCTCAGAAAATCATTTCATCTAAACAAGTGTTGATTTTTCAAGTTCATAAAAATGAGAGAATCTTTACGATCTCTTCCAGATACAGTCTATGATGATGAGCATAATGGTGATGTTCAGAGAAGCTATGAAGCTCAGGCAAATATAGCCATTTAATGGAAAAAACTCTGATTCCCATATCAAGTTTTTTTGTGGCCTTATGGAAACCATGAAACTCCGCAGATTCTTGTGTTTCCCATATGTAAAATGCAGGTGTTAGCTTCTCTGGCGGAAAATGAGAAACTTTTAGTTGTTGATTCATCTCCTTGTGATGCCTTTGGCATCATTAATTAGAGTCAAATCATCTGACTTGCCTCTCCTATAACCTTTCAGGGGAATTCTTGTTACATCCATCTAATATGAGCTGAGTAAGGACCCCTAGTGACCAGATATAAATAGTTGTTGTTGTTTAGTCACTTTTTTCAGTCATGTCTCACTCTTCATGACCTCATTTGGAGTTTTCTTGGCAAAGATACTACAATGATTTGCCATTTCCTTCTCCAGCTCATTTTACACACGAGGAAACTGAAGTAAACAGGGTTAAGTGACTTGCCCAGGGTCATACTAGTAAGTGCCTGATTACCAGATTTGAACGCAGGAAGATGAGTGTCCCTGACTCCAGGATCAGCACTCTATCCACCACTTCACCTTGGGAAAGCCAATTAGGTATGTGATCTGTATATATAACTTTGAAGGTTAGTAGCTAGGAAATTACTAATGATCACATTAATAATTATCAAATATTACCTCCTCTAAAGACACCAAAAAGTTCAAAATAAAATGATCTTCCATCTTTTTGGAAGAGTTAGAACTGTTGAACAACTTCACCCGATCTCCCCAAATCATCCATAAGATGGTCAACTGCCATGAATGATATTGTATGGATATGGAAAATGGCAAAGAGATTTTGTAAGAATCTGTCTATGGTTGAATTCAAAGGCAAAAATCTATATTGTATTTTCTACTACTACAAATCATCTTTTCTTTTTGGCCTTCCTTTCTAATATATTTTTTTCCAAGCCCCTCATCTCCTTTTTTTTTAACATCCTTTGTTAATAACATTATAGAACATGATATAACCTTATTGACAACATTCATGTCTCCCAAGGAGTCTGGGTAATCCCTTTTCTAGTCAGCTAGATGGTGCGGTGGGTAGACAACTGGTTCTAGCATTAGGAATATCTGAGTTCAAATTCAGATTTAGACACTTAATAGCCATAACTTAAGTTCTGTTTATTTCAGTTGCCTCCAGTATAAAATGGAGCTAGTAATAGCACCTGCTGCATAGGGTTGTTGTGAAGAGCAAATGAGATATTATTTTTAATCCATTTAGCAAAGTATCTGTCACATAGTAGGCATGTGATAAATGGCAGATTATGTAATAAATACTTGTTCTCTCCTTCTCCCTTATCTATGCCCAGACACACATTCAAGTCAAAATAATAGACAACATGCTCTTTTCACCCACTGGCATTCCATAATCCTTCTGCTCCCTCTGTAGGGGCTTTAGGTGGACCTATTGCACTGGGAGGTGCTGTATAGCTACATCTGATGTCCAATCATCCATAGTCTTTGCAGCTAATTAGAGTTCAGTAAATATTCAGAAAATGAAGAGATAAATTAATGCATTGGAAATAATGTGGTTATCAGTGTAAACAAAGAAACCAGGTTTGAATCCTAGGTATTAACTACTTGTGGGACTAGAAGGTCAAATGTTGAAGCTCAAGTTTGAATATCTTGGCCACATAATGAGATGACTCACTGGAAAAGACACTGATGCTGTGAAAGATTAAAGGCAGAAGGAAAAGGGGATGGCAAAGAATGAGATGAATAGTGTCATGGAAACAACAATCATTATCTTGAACACATTTTGGGATAAAGTGGAGGACAGAAGGTCCTGGCATGCTATAGTCCAGGGTCACAAAGAGTTGGACATGACTGAATGGCAAAAACTACCTTGGGCAAGTCAATCTTTCTGGTCTTTGGTTTTTTCACCAGAAGAGGGGGTTGGGCCAAATGATGGGTAGCCTGCTAATTGGCATTCTTGCCTCAAGTGTCTCCCCTCTCTAGCCTATATTCCACACAGTTCCCAAAATGGTATTCTTAAAGCATAGCAGTAACTTATTCCCCATTCACTCTCTAGTTCAAGAAAAATACAGTGGTTCCCTGTTACCCCAGGATAAAATAAAAGAAAAACTCCTCTGGCTTATAAAACTCTGAAGTTTCTGTAATTGGTCTATCTGTCCAGGATTAAGTTACATTATAGAGATTTGGAATGTGATATATAGCACCCAGGTTCAAATTCTGGTTCTGCAACTTGCTACCTATGTACCCTTGGGCAAGTCACCTCACCTTGATGTGAACATGACTGATGTGATTACTTCCTCAAAGTAATGTTCCAAGAATAAACTCACCAATTAGAAGAGGCTATAGTGGTGGAACTGTTGCTAGAGTAAGTAAGTAACTTGGATGGAGATTGGCAAGTAATCTTGGGTTGAATTGAAGGGAACATGACTGGTCTATGCCATGGATCCTTCACTTTCCTTAAGTGATGCCATCTGCTCTTTTCCAATATATACCCTCGCCTCTTTTCAGTGATCTCTTCACTATCCCATTGCACATACATTGCATTAATTCTTGTCTCTGTTACAATCACTCAAGGTATTTCTTCTATCTGGAATGCTTTCCTTCCCCTGCCCTATCTCAATATTATCCATTCTTCCCAGTTCAATTTGTGCCACCTACATAAAACTTCACCAAATAATCTAATTCCAAGTGATTTCTCCTGTCTCTGAATTCCTCTACCACACATTCTAGCACTTTATTTCCATTTCAACTCAATTCAAGAAATATTTATTAAGCACTTGCTGTGTACCAAATACTGCACTGGGTTCTGGGAATAGATGCAACCAAACCAAACAGCCCTGCCTCGGAGGAGTCTACATTCCTGAGTAGATGCACATCCATTCAAGTATATACAGACCATATACAAAGTAATTTTAAGACGTGGTATGTGTTAATTTTCTAAGTATTAGTCTTCTCTTCCCAACTAGATTGTAACTTCCTTGAGGGTAAAAAGCATGATACATTTTCACCCTTTACTATAGTGATTAAAGATCACAATATACTTTCATCTCATATCATAGTCTGCAGTATATTGTACCCTGGCATCAGAACTCCTCTATGATTTCATATAAACTATATTTCCAGTCTTAGTCAAAGTATTCCCTTATATGTACCCAACATGCCAGAAAAAAAGATTACTCATTATCCTCCAAATACACTTTATGCTTTTTTAAAACCAACTTTGTAATTGGTTCCATAAAAAGTAATTAACATAAATACAATTAAGCTAAGAGAAATTCATTTGTATGGTGACTCATAGTTATTGCTTAAAATATTTAACTAAATATTGCTGCTATCTTGTACAAAGAGGCATCATGTCAGAATGGCTACAAAGCCAACCTGAGAATCAAAAAGACATGAGTTCAAATGATACTTCTGATGTCCACTGTTCATGTGACTGTGAACAAATCATTTAACCTCTGTTTTCCTCAGGCAACTCTCTAGGACTATATTTTTTGAACTTACTAATCTTCATTGGTAGAGGGAATTTCTACACTGATAAAGTTACAGGTCAAGACTAAAACAAATACCAAGTTTCTAGTTTGTGGCTAGTGGGTATTTCATGTGTTAAGTGTTTGCAGCCTCTAAATATGAGTGTTCCAGAGCAAAACCAGTTACTCTCTCTAGTTATGCCTCTGCCATCAGTAGAGGTATCTTTAAATTTGGAAAAACAAAAATAAAAAAAATAAAAAAAACAGAATTGGCCAAATGGAAAAAGAAGTCAAAAAGCTTACTGAAGAAAATAATTCCTTCAGAATTAGAATGGAGTAAATGGAAGCTAATGACTTTATGAGAAATCAAGGAATTACAAAAGAAAACCAAAGGAATGAAAAAATAGGAGACAATATGAAATATCTCATTGGAAAAACAACTAACCTAGAAAATAGATCCAGGAGAGAGAATTTAAAAATTATTGGTCTATTGATCAAAAAAAAGAACTTGTATATCATCTTTCAAGAAATTATCAAGGAAAACTGCCCTAACATTCTAGAACCAGAGGGTAAAATAGAAATGGAAAGAATCCATGATCAACTCCTGAAAGAGATCCCAAAAGGAAAACTCCTAGGAATATTGTTGGCAAATCTCAGAGTTCACAGGTAAAGGAGAAAATATTGCAAGCAGCCAGAAAGAAACAATTCAAGTATTGTGGAAACACAATCAGGATAATACAAGATTTAGTAGTTTCTACGTTGAAGGATCAGAGGGCTTGGAATATGATATTCCAGAGGTAGGAGGAGCTAGAATGAGAGATAGAGAGACACACAGAGAGAAAGAGAGAGAAAGAGAGAGAGAGAGAGAGAGAGAGAGAGAGAGAGAGAGAGAGAGAGAGAGAGAGAGCGAGCACACGCAAGGTCAGCTGAATATGAAGGAAGAATGGCAAAAAAAATAAGTGGAGGGGTAGAGGGAATAAGTGAGCCTTACTCTCTTTGGATGTGACTTCAGGAGGGAATAAAATACACTCAATTGAGTATGGAAATCTATTTTACCCTTCAGGAAGGCAAGGGGGAAGGGGATAGGAGAGGGAGGATAATAGAAGGGACAGTAGATTGGGGGCAGGGGTAATCAGAAGCAAACACTATTGTGAGGGGACAGGTCAAGGGAGAGATTGGAATAAATGGAGGGCAGGACAGGATAAAGAATTGTGGTTAGTATTTCACAAAATGACTATTATAGAAATGTTTTGCATGACTACACATGTATGACCTATATTGGATTGTTTGCCTTCTCAATGAGGGTGGATGAGGAAGAGGGAAAGGAGAGAATGTGGAACTCAAAGCTTTAAAAATGAATGTTAAAAATTGTTTTGGCATGCAACTGGGAAATAAGTTGCACAGGCCATGGGGTATAGAAATCTATCTTGCCCTACAGGAAAATAGAGGGGAGGGGAATGGGAGAAGGGGTGATAGAAGGGAGGTCAGATTGGGAAAAGGGATGTTTGGGGTACATGCTGTCCTGGGGTGGGGGGAGGAAAAAAAGGGGGAGAAAATTTGAAATTCAAAATCTTGTGGAAGTGTATGTTGAAAGGTAAAAACAAATAAATTACATTACAAAGGAAAAATTTCTTTTTTTACTTTATCCCTTAAAAAAGGAAATTATGAACTCTGATAAATAGTGCATTATATTGAGAAGATTCATTATTCAATCTTAAAAATTCCCAAATGGAGATGAAATAGTACAATAGGACCTTGCATCAAATTACATGTCATGAAAGGTTAAAAGCTTTATCAGAGAGAAGGGGATAAACATTTCAGTGACCTAAGAACTCATCTGATTTAGGCCTCATAGAAAACCTATTGCCAACAATCAAGGCAAGACTAGGGGAAAATGCAAGTTAATCAAAGGAATTCTATCCAATGTGATCGAAATGTGGTTTAGAATTAAATAATATATCCAAAATCTTCTGAACTCAAAGCTAAATTATATGAACTGAGTTATTAAGGCAAAAGAGAATAACTTACACATTAAAAGTCTTTTTAAAGATATGAAAAGTTGTGAGGTTTACTCTGTAAGTCAATAATTTAATTAATTTACTTTGTTCTAAGGAACAAAAGATAATTCACACATCACTCGCTGTATAGTTTCTCTTGAGGATCGAGTCTCTTGCTACTGTTTCCATTGTTGGTCACTCTGTGTTTCCCATCTTTCCCAAAACACCAGACTAAGAGAAGTGTTGGCATAGTTGTAGCTCCCCGCTGCCCTTTCCAGATCCTCCTTCTGTCACCATCACTCAGCATCTTCTCCTCTTTTGAGGTACATTCCATCTGTCTACATAATTTTGCCAAAAACTTGTTACTGGCCAACTTCTCATTCACTCTCATGTTTCCCAAGGACTTCAACCCTTAGCTCATAGTCTTTTTCTCCCTCTTCACCCTTGCTTTCATCCTTGATGAATTCAGTATTCATTCAAATATCCAGGATTCCCAGTTCAACAACCTCCTTTATTGATAAAACTTACATGTCTACTCCACAATCACCTGCTATGGCTGGCTTACCTTAGTCTTCTCCGTCACCCAGAGCCACATCACCTTCTCTCCCTTTACACTGACAAAACACTACTTCTAGACTTCAACACATCTTGCCTAGATTAATGTAATTACCCCTTCTTTGGCCTGCCCTACTCCAGCCTACCCTTCACATAGCTGCTGAAATAAGCTTCCTTAGACACAAGTCTGACATGTTTATGTGGCTTCCCTGCTCATAAACATTGGGAAGTTCTTTATTACTTCCGGGGGAAAATGCAGACTCTTTGTTTTACCATTTAAGGTCCTCCCCAATTTGGATACCACCTACCTTTCCAATTTTCTGTCATAGTCTTCCTTCTATAGTTCCAGCCAACTTGGACTAGATGTTTCTTGAACTTGATATGCCATCTTCCATCTCTACCATTGGTATAACCTGTCCCCAGGCCTAGATTACATCTCTTCTCAATTCTGTCTTTCAATTACTCATCTTCCTTCAAGTCTCAGCTTAGAGACTAGCTATTCCTCAGTCACACTCTCCTGATTCTTCTTGTCATTGCTGTCTTCTCCCTCCTCAAATGTACCCAGAGGAGTTGGTCTAAATTTCTTCTTTAACACTTGCACTCCGTACCATGCATTACATTAAATGTATTATACCCCCCACTCCCATCCCAGTAGAATAAACTCCTTAAGGCAAGATAATTTTCCTTTCTCCTTTTGTCTTCATATTCCCAATGCTTTGCATAAAGAAAGAATTTAATAAATGGCTGTGAATTTGGCAAAGAAATAATAAGGAAAGTCAGTGTATCTGAGAAGAAATACCCACTAGAAGATCTAGTCATGTCTTGGCTATATTTGAAATACTTTTGCTTATAAACACTTCTATAAAAAAAATACCTGAGAACTTTCTGGTAAGTTCATTGAAAATAATTTTTAAAATATTTTTTCATGGTTTAGTATTACTTCCTTTCACCTACCTGGCTGAACTGGACAAGAATGCCTTGTACAATACTTGTGTTGCATATCATATAGAGCCGACTAGATGGCATAGATTTTATTCTATTGCCATCAGTCTTTGTTTCCTTAATGAAGAGTAGATTAACCCACATGTGGAACACTTTGTGTCCATCACTCCGTTAATCTGCAATTGGGAAATGATCACCGAGCTAGAGAAATATCTCTCTGCTTGCCCACTAGAGGCCCTAGCACTGAGAAAAAAAGCCTGAAACATAGTTGGTGCTTAATCATTGCTTACAAACATATAGCTGATTCCCAGTACCTCCAAGCAAAGGCCCACTTGATCATCACCTCTATTTGGCTGATCAATAAGCAAATATTAAGTTATTACTAAGCATCAGGCAGTGTGCTAAGTCCTAGAGATACAATGAAAGACAAAAATAGTTCCTGTCTTCAAAGAATTTACTCCCTAATGGAGAAGATAACATGAAGCAATTGGGTACATACAATATCTATTAAGAGAAGAAGGAAAGTAAACTCAGAGAAGAAGAGCCTAGCAGCAAGGGCACTGGGAAGCCTCTAGCAGAAGGTGAGGTCTCAATCTTGATTTACACTTAGCTGAGTCTTTGTATTTAGTCCTGAAAATAGGAAATTCTGGCTTCTGTTCTGAAGTGAATTCAGGCTACCATAGAGCACGTTTAGACACCACCCTCAACTTTAAGCATTTTCCAGGGTTAATAGGCCAATAGTGACTTGCTGCCTCTGGAAATAGCATCTATACATATACATATTTATATGAGCACTTTTTACAGTAGCAAAGAATTGTAAGGGAAGTGAAAGTTCATTTACTGGTAAATGACTGAAAGTGATTAAAGATCATAACTGTTGAATAGGATTTGGACCTTTGATGGGAAGTCTCAGGTAAGGAAAAACTCTCAAATCTGTTTTTTGCCTTCTCTGGAACTGAGTCTGAGGCTCGCCTAAAACACTGAGGAATTGAAACTTGCCTAAGGGAAAAAAGGCCAAGGTCCTCCACTGTATCCTGGGCCAAGGCCAGTCATCCTGACCCCATGTCTTGCCACTGAACTTTGATGACTTAAGAAATGAGTGAGGCTGATGACTTTGCACAGCTCTGTTTCACTTAAATCCAGTTCACTTGCAAGTCAAGCTATCACCCTTCTGATGTCATTGGTTCTTTACAAGAGGGAAGGATAAATAACAACAACTTGCCTAAGGTCACACAACCAACATGCATCAGGGGTGGCCTTGAATCCAGCTCTTCTCAGCTCTGAATCAAGCTCTTTATTCAGCATGACACATGGTCTCTCGGTACATCATTGCATGGAATATTATCGCACAGAAAAGAATACCAGATAAGAAGAATTCAGAAATACTTGACTGACTTGCAAGAACTGGTACAGAGGAGTAGTTTGTGATGTCATGACCCCTTTATACTCTTACTAATTTTTGAAGATCTTTGTCAAAGGGATTTTGTTTATGTGGGCTATATCTATTGATAGCTACCATCTTAGAACCTAAAATGTCTCTACATTATAAAAATTGTTTTAACTTTAGATTCCCTGAAAGAGTCTTAGGGATTCCCAAGGAATCCCTGACCACATTTTAAGAACTGTAGCTTTGTAGTAATGGAAGTAGAAACAATGATCACAATAACCTAAAGGGAAATAACATCGAAGGACTTCAGAACTCTGATAAGCACAGGGACCAATCAAATTTCAGAGGACTAAAGATGAGGCAGGCAGAGAATTAGTAGATTACAATCATAGAATGAAGATACATTTTCAGACAAAGTCAATATGTTGATTTTATTTTGCTCAGTTGTACTTATTTGTTTCAAAATAAAGATTCTTTGGCAGAGAGATTCACTGGGAAGTGAAAATGACATAGGAGGAAAAAAGAAGGGAAAAAAAAAAAACTTTGCCCAACATGATTTTCAAAGATTGTCCAGACCTGGTCCAATGTCTCTTTTTAACTAAAGAAAGAAGAGTTCATATGCCCAAAGGGCTACAAAAATGTGCATACCCTTTGACCCAGCAATATCGCTACTAGGACTATATCCCCAAGAGATCATAAAAATGGGAAAGGGTCCCACATGTACAAAAATATTTATAGCAGCACTCTATGTAGTTGCCAAAAACTGGAAGTCAGGGGGATGTCCATCAATTGGGGAATGGCTGAATAAATTATGGTATATGAATGTAATGGAGTACTATTGTGCCATAAGAAATGATGAACAAGAAGACTTCAGAGAGGCCTGGAAGGACTTATATGACCTGATGCTGAGTGAAAGGAGCAGAACCAGGAGAACTTTATGCACAGCAACAACCACAGTGTGTGAGAGTTTTTTCTGGTAGACTTAGATTTTTGTAATAACACAAGAACTTCTGAAAAAAAAAAAAAAATCCCAATGGTGGACCTCAAGGCAAAATGCCTTCCACACTCAGAGAGAGAAATATGGAAGTCACTCACATAATGTAGCAGATCATGTTTGTGTATGTGTATGTGTTTGTGTATCATGTTCTGATTTGTTATACGATTTCTTTCATTTATCTTAGTCTGACTACATAGCATGACTATAGTGAAAATATACTCAATAGGAAAGTATATGTAGAATCTATACAGAATTGTATGCAGTCGTGGGGAGGGAGGGAGGTAGTGGGGGGTGGGTGGGGAGGGATAAAATCGCAATTGTATGGCAGTGATTGTTAAACATTAAAAAAATAAAAAATAAAAAAAAAAAAAAAAGAAAGAAGAGTTCAAATTTTGTATTATCCCACTGGGAACCTTTTTTTCCCCTAGATCAAATTTGAGTGCTCCCAAAAAATCCTCAGGCCATATCTTCAAAGGGTGCCAGATGTTGAGATGGAGAAAATCGCAGATACAAAAATTCTCTTCCTCATTTGACCCTAATTATATTCCTAGAACGGACAAGAAGTGAATAGAATAACTTTTTCAGTCTAAAAACAAGAAGAAAGAAAGAAAAGCTATTTCTACTGCAATACTCCTCAATGCACTCAGCTTGGTACAAGCATCCCATAAAACCAAGAGCACCAGATATATCCAGAGCCATTCTCTTTTTCACTCAGGGTCAGAGCTCATATTCAGCCTGATGAACCATAAGAGGTTGGTGTGAATCTCAATCACGATGAGCAAATCTTACCATTTCAGAGAGGGGATGAGGGAGAAAGGGGAGAATAAGGGAGAAAGAACAACTTAACAGACATACCAGTGCTTAGAACAGATGGAAAAGAAATACAGATTAAAGAGAGAAATAGATTTGGAGTCAGCAGCCCTGGGTTCAAATTCTGACTTTGGCACTCACTAATCTATTACCTTGGGAAATTTGCTTAACCTCTCTAAGACTGTTTTCACATCTATAAAATGAAAAGGTTAGAATAGATTCCCTCTAAGGTCTCTTCTGGATCAGAAATGATGATCATATGAACTCTGGCTTTTATGGTTTCCATCATAGGTTTTCTGCATCTGGTCCCCAATAGAGTTGCTACTCCAATAAGATGGTGGCAGGTGTTTAAGGGAGCAATGCATGGGATAGGAGTAGACAGAACACCATTTTCCTAAGAATGGGGACTGCTTCATTTTTTTGTTTTGCAAACCTCAGAGCCTAACACAGTACCTATCCCTGGTTGTTGCTTGCTTGCTTGTTGATTAATTGGTTCTCTGTAGCAGGTCCTTAACTCATGTAATCCAACAGCTGACATCCTCTTCTATGATATCAAACTGTTGTTTTCCCTGCATCCCTATACATGGGTGGGCAGTGGGCAGCACAGCAACAGATAGACAGCACAAACTACCTAACTACATAAGATGGATAAATAGACCAAATGCTTCTTTAAACAAAACAAAAAATTCTCATTGCTAACATTCTTCCTTAATTAACGTGTCTATCACCTTCTCAAGTGACTTATTCTTAATGTACACTTCCTTCAAAATTTAGTTTGGGGATAAACAGGACGAAAACAACTAACCAACCATTGATTTGTGAATTCTTGTTAGAATTCACAGGGTGCAAGCTGTTATTGTGGTGGCTTTTTCCAATAATGGGACCATAGAGGTTACCATCAATAACCAACCTGAGCTCTGCAGAGAAGCTGCAGAGCTTTAATGCAGGGAAAATCTTCCAACCAATCAGCCTTGTCCAAAAGTGGAATGAGTTCTTCTGGAGGTGGTGGGTTTTCCATCTTCCTAAAGGTCTTCATACAGTTTCTATATAATCATTTGTGGGAGGAATGTAATAGAGACCATTCTTATGAAGGTATGATACTAGCTCATAAATAGCTAGCATTTACATATCACTAAAAGGTTTGCAAAGTGCTTTGCTTATGTTAACTCATTTGATCCTCTCAACAACTGTTGGAGCTAGGTTCTATTATTATTCCCATTTTAAAGATGAGGAAATGGAGGCACATAAAGGTTAAGTGATTTATCCAGGGTCATACAACTGGCATGTTTTTGAGTCAAGATTCAGACTCAGGTGTCCTTACTCCAAGTCCCTCACTCCATCCACTACACCACTTAGCTGCAGGTAAGGGTTGAACTATTTTTTCCAACTCCAAGATTCTGTGACTTCTTCCTCTAAGTTACAGATAGAGATAAAAGAAAATATTATGTGAAGCAGAATAAGGATAATTCCAAATCAACAAGGTCACAGCAATAGAGCATAGACTGAATGTCTAAGACCTGATGGGCCATGGAATAAAGTAGCAGTCAGGATGGAGGTAGGACAATTAAAGAAGGCTTATTAGAGGTATATTTTGAATTAACCCTCTTGTCACACTTTGCTGTTTCTCTAAATAGTCCACTCTAATTTTTTCCCCTGCTAGATTCAGTTTCCCCTAGAGACTCTACTAAAACAAAAATAATTCATTATCCTTTTTAAAAAATAAAGAAATAAATACTAGTTTTAGGTAAAATTTTCCCTTCCAAGAATCTGTGACATCTATAGCTCCTTAAGCCATTTCAGGGATAACTCTTCTGTCTCCCAGGTGTATGACTATGACCTAGGTTTACGATTTAAATTCTGGCTCCAGCTCTGTCTCTAATAAACCTGTAACATTTGGCAAGTGATTGTGTTCCTCTGCATCCCTGTTACCTCAGCTGTGAAATGAAGGGAGCTAGAGTGGGCAGGAGCTTTACAGATAACTTCACCCAACAGTCTTTCAATTGACTTTGGAGAGTTAGCCACTGTCATAAGGTATCCTGTGAAGTTGCTGCTTTGGGCCCTTCTCTGACATTCTCCTATGAGTAAATTCCTTTTGGGACTGGGGATGTGACTTTTGGTCTTATCATAGGAAAACATGTATAGGGGTTATTTATTGGCCTTCCTAAAGAACCAAGATACTTCTTAGTATCTTGTAGACAGTATCTATAGGCAGCTGCCCATCAACTTGAGAATGACAAGTCAATAGGTGTGGGTATTTTTCTCCCTAGGCCATTGTGCTTTATTGGACATAACAAAGTCTCTGACCAGCCGGTGTATGGTAGAAAGGTAAGTCACTCAAGAAATCCTCTGTCTTGGCCTATTATGAGTTTCTGAGAAAGGAAACTCAAGCAAAATCAATACATCCTCTGCGTAGATTTCAAATGGCTGTGACGTTGGTCCAGCAGAGCTGTTTTTAGTGAGGATATTCTAGATCTTATGGATTGGACATGAACTTGGCCTGGTGCCCTAACAGAATGCGATGTAGGCATAATTTGGTCTTCCTGTAATTGTCTATTTAACTTGGCAATCCAGACGAATTTTTTCCTGTGAAATGAGCTCAGGACGTCACTAGGACAGTGGTCAGGTTAATTAATAAGGCATAATAATGCTCATAATAAAAGCTTATGATCTGAACCCTCTTCCCTCTCCTTTCCTCTCTCCTTCCCCATGGACAGCTGGTTGCCCCACAGGAATCTGTGAGTCACATTTTGTTAAAGGAGTTTCTTCTCTCCTCGACATAAACAACACTGAAGGAAAAATAATAACTAGAGAACCATCTGTCTGATTGAGTCCTTGACTGTTTTTTTTTTTCACTTCCCCCCATTGCATGTTAAAGGAAGTAAATAGAAAAAGATGGCTAATTATACTGCTGTTTACTGATCACAGAGCCACTTTTATTGTATTTATTTTAAATGCTATTCCGTCCCACACCCAAAGTCTTAGCCATCTTTTTACTCAAAGCTCCCCACCTCCTTTGGAGGCATGTGTGCAGGCTCACTTAGATGAAAATGAACTTGTTCTTATGCTCCTCTAACTTTCATTGCCTAATGTCATCCAGGGATCATTGAATCCTTTGGAATCAATTAGCATATTAGGTAAGAGGGAATCTGTCCTGTTATACTAGTGCCAAAATAATGCCTGAATGAACACCATAATATTCAGGCTGAGTTGACTTAACCCAAATATTCAGGGCAAAATTTTGCTCTAGGTGAATATAGCTTGTTTTAAACAACCCCATCCTCTACTCTCTGTCCCTCCATTCCCCAGACAATGTCCCAGTCACTTTAGACAGCAGATATTTCTACCAATCCTAAGTATCCCTGGATTTGGGAGTTAAGGATTCCTAGAATTTACTATGTTACTGCTACCATCCAGTACATATTTTACATCAGCCTTTTGAAAACTTTGATGTTCCAAGCAGATATTCGTTCTTATCCTAGGTTTGCCATGGACTTTGGGCAAATCTGCTTCACCTATATGCCTTGGAACCTTCATTTGTATGAAGAGGGAGTTGCATGGTAATCTTAGAACTTGAAAGGTAAAAGGTTTCCCTAGAGTCATGTAATCCAACCTCTGCCTAAACAGCAGTCCTCTCTACAACACCACTGACAGGTTGTCATCTAACGAACAATAAATTTCCAGAAATAGGCAACTTACTACCTCCCGAAGCCATGCATTCCACTGTTAGTTCAAATTTATTAGGAAAATGTTCTCCATATGGAGCCAAAATTTTCATCTCCCACTCACTGCCTCTAGTTTTAACCACCAAGGCCAAACTGAACAAATAGAATGCCTCTTTTACATGAAAGGCTTTCATGTATCAGAAGACAGTTATGATGTGTCCCTATATTTCCTAGTGTCTATTCCAGCTCTGAGATACTATGATTCTCTAAAGGGACATAGTGGCCTGTATTAGAAGGCTTGAATGTTCAAAATTCTGTGTAACAAGTGCACTCAGTACTATGATTACCCTGGCAAAAATTGTAATGGGTCAATCTTTGGCTCACACCACTGCCAAGTGTTTGGAAGTTGAGTGGAACAAAAGATTTGGACCGAGATGGTAGATTCCATGTGAGTCACAGGCAGTGAAGTAATATAGCAAGACTTGACTGACTAACAACTTAAGAATTATACATATCAGGAAACACAGTGTCCTATAATATAGGGACGGTTGTGCCTTTCCTGAATTTTGAAACCCCCTTCCCCAGTCTTTTCAATCACACTCATATGCATGGATGGAAGCACTATGGACTCTGCCATCTTTGAAATAATTGATTCTCAATATTCTTGGAGTTGTGATACTCTATTTGTGTCTGTGTGACTACATTATATACTGCCCCCATCAAGGTACAGGATGTAACATGTCATTTTAATTAAAATTAATTGAGAGGAAGCATGGAACAGTGGAAAAAGCAATGGATTTGGTATCAGAGGACCTATGTTCAAATTTTAGCTCTGCCACCTACTACTTTTGTCCTCTTGGGCAAGGTAATACTTTCTCTCCCCCTCTGGGTCTCAGTTTTCTAATGTATAAAAGGAAATGCTTGGATTCAATGACCCCTGAAGTCTCTTTCAGCTCTAGGACTATGTTACTACATCTATGATTGTGCTTCCCTGTGCTTCGATTTCCTCAAATGTGAAATGATGGGATTGAAATAGATGATTTCTGAGGTTTCTTCTAGGTCTAAATCTCTGATCCTGTGATCTCACTTCAAAGGAATTATCTTTCAAGAATCTGTCTGGGAAATGGGGCTATTGACCATACTACTAGCTGTGGAAGACACAACGTTATAAGGTAGGAACTATAACCTAACAATTAGGGCTCAATGGAATGGGCTGCTTTGATAAGTGATAAGTTCTTTCCCCCCACCCTTGGGAGCAAAGTCCTCCCAGAAGTATCTAGAATCAGGGGTGAGGAACCTGCAGCTTCAAAGTCACATGTCGCCTTCCAGGTCTTTGAGTGCAGCCTTTTGACTGAGTCCAAGTTTTAGAGAAGAAATTCTTTTATGGAATGAATTTGTTTTGTGAAGTTTGTATTCAACCAAAGGTTCACACTTGAGGACCTAGAGGGTCATATATGGCCTCTGGTTCCCCACCTCTCACCTAGATGACCACTGATCAAATATATAAGGGCTCTTTGGGGCTATGACTATATTAACTAGCCACTGAAATCCCTTCTAACTTTTAATTCTCTTATTTTGCAAGCCAGAGGTTAAGAATAATTGTTCAAAAAATTAGGATTAATAGATATAAATGCACTAGATATAATCTCACCTTTTTTAGGAACTTAAGTTATTAAACAAAACAAGTATCAGTGTCTTAGCCCAATATTTAGAAGTAACCAACAGGTATGCAAACACTAAAAACACGTGCAGAATTAGTATTGATTTGTGTACAATTGGGGAATTTTCATTTTCAGGAGTCAGGAAGAAATTACTTAGAGGGTCTGGAAATCTCAAGGGGCTGAGAAACCCTTAAGACAGAAGGCCTAGATAGCCCTAGATGTCCCTAACTTTGGCTATCATAGCTCTCACTCAAATGTTCAGACACACTGGTTTGGGAGTAGTAGGTAGCATGTCCAAAGGACACATGAAGTGCCTCAGGGGAAAAAAATGAGCCATTTATCTATGAAATGCCACACATGAAAGATATACTTTGTGGTACCAAATGCTAGAACTGTGTGGTATAGTCATTCCCACAAACTTTATTGGCACCTCCCTCAATGTATCTTCAATAGCTCTCACTGTAGCTAATAGAATATCATAGCCATGTATCTTGAATTCCTTATGGTATGATTACCAGTCTAAAAGTAGAGTTAGTCAGTAATGGAGACCTTCTCAGGGGAGTATCTCTTACTCCCCTTTACTCCCTCACCTCCTTCCCCAGTGGGTGTTCTTCATAACACTAGCATGGGGAAAGCATCCCAAAGTAATCTCCAGTCTGGTGCTACATACAGTCCCACCTGTTCTCTCTTCCATTTTTATATTCTGCTGCTATTTTCATTTTCCCCTAATACAATGACAATGTAGTCATCAATTCATTTATTAATTCCATAAACATATAATGGAGCACCTAAGATATGATAGATGGTACAGGGATAAAAATATAGGGTATTTTGTTGCTCATGCTACATTATTTTGTCTAAATGTGGCTCATGGAGAGCTATGAATAAATATCTCTAGAGTCTCCTCCCCTTTGCTTTGATGCCTACCACTGTAGGAGCAGGACGGTGGGGTCACAAGACAGACCACTCTCCTCTATTCAGAAAGGGGGTACTCATCTAGAATTATATCTGTCTGCCCACTTCTCAAATATTGTTAGTCTAGGGGAAATACTGTTTAGGTTCGAGTCATTCTCCTTTAGGTTAAGCCACTGTCCCTTAAAAGAAAAGGAGTCTCCCAAGCTATATCTGAAAACTTAACTCCCTTCCTACCAAATGCCAGTTACACAAAGACTATCACACATAATGAACAGTAAATACATACACTTGTGCAAGATGATGACAAAAAGAAATAAGAGTAATTAAGCAGATGAGAATATGCTAGACAATATATAGAGAGACTGAGCTTTCCCACCCAGAGCTAGATATTTCAGTGGAGAGTTTCTGATTTCAACTGAGGAGAAATTCCCCAAAGTCTTTGTGTAGCAACTTCTTCCTGGAGTATTTTTCTCCTTCCACAGATTTCTTCTAAAGAAAGACTGGAGCTGTAGATTTTCTCTCCTAAAACCAGAAGATAGAAGACCAGAATCTGTCTTCCTCAAGCTCTTGCTAATTCTACCCATCAGACAGATATGGGGCATTGAGGCATCAAGCACTCACTCTCTCCCTCAATGAGGAGAGTCATGCAAATGTCGGGCTTGAGGCACAGGTTATAGAAAGAAAATATATTGTCCACTCTCTAAAAACATATTCTCTACTCGAACAAATAAGACAAGTATACAAATGATTCTGGGCACTGATAGTGATGTATTAATACATCCATACAAAATGATAAAGAAGAGCAAAGTTGATTCAGGCTGCCCAACAAAGATGTTGTATGTGACGCAAAACTGTGTAGAATGCTTTAACAAAAACCACTGAAGAAGAGGGAGGTACCACGCTTACTTAGGAATGATGAGAATTGTAAAGAGAACAGAGTGATACAGAAAAGAAAATAGAGGATTTCTAGAGAATCCTCTTCAAAATTTTCTACCAGGTCATCACTGATGTGTTTTTTAAAAAAGAGTTCATTTTATGGGCTTTGAGGAAAGCAAGTGGAAAAATGATTAACTAATAGTAAACATGAAGACCTTAAAAAACCAGTAGAGGAGTCAAGAGGAAATTGACCCCTAATTGTTAAAGAAGCTGAAATAATCCAAGAAATATAATGGAGAGGAGAGAGTGTGCAACAGATGGCCAAAACTATCTGCCTTAAAACAGTTACCATTTTTTCAGCTTTTCCCCCAAATAACTTGTTTTTCCCCCAGGATGTTTTGACTCATTCCTTCAAGTTTTCTTCAGCTGTTTTCCATCTCTACACCCTTTTATAAATGTGCATCCACTCTGAGCCCTGAGTGAAGAGGGAGCAGTGATTAGCCAGTAGGGTTAAGGATTACCTCGGAATTGGGGTCTTTTATGACTTTTAGAGTTATTCTTTGTTGTACTAATGCCCCACAGGTCCACATAGGAGCCAGAAGGCTTGAAACCCAGGCCTCTCTCCTCTCCCAGGGCTATCTCCTCTGATGCTGGTCTGTTTTTGTTCTTGACAAAAACAAAGCTTTACTTAATATGGTCATTACTTATTATACATGTCCAGTTGTAGACAGCCACCTGAGAATGTCCTTTTTGTTTGATGTCTGAATAAGCAAAGAGAAAAAGAGGCTTTTCTCAAGCAAAGTCAAACAAGGAAAGGGGGTGGGGGGGAACCTACTGGGAAACAATAAGGTTGTGGATGAGTCAAATTAAAACCATCCCATTGTCCTCGTAACTGATTTAGAAAATGAAATGAAATCGTTACTGCTGCCTTGAACCATGACATGTTCATGCAAAAATTCCGAAGAATAAATGCCAGAACCATAATCAGTCACTGAGGATGAAGAGAGGACATGGAGACTAAGAATCAACTGACTCTGAAAAGAAGCATGGTGTCAGAGAGCCAGTAAGAAGACAGTGAGAGTTCTTCTGGTTTGCCTTGATGCCTCTAAGCCACATGAAGGCTACAAAAGAAAATATCTCTAGTTTGTTATTAGGAAAATATAGAGATATTATTTTCCAATCCAAGGTCTCTGTGGGGAGAAAGTAGGTTGTTGATAGGGAGCTAGAAGACAAGCCAGTATTACAGCTTTAGGCAGTGGTACTAAATAGATTCCATGAGCATATCCCTACCTGAAAGTGGAACCATAACTATGCCTATTTTCATTTGGTGAGGATAAGGTTAAAAGGGATTAGCAGCAGTGCTGAAGACAGTCTGACCAGCGGTCATGCCAGTGTGGTACTGGGGAAAGGAATGATTTGATCTTTGTTATCTTTGGAGATGGTGATGGGTTGGAGTGAGCCCTGTGAGACAGACATCATGTCGGTATGATCCCTGCAGGGAGTGACCTGGGGTGGTTGCGCTACAAGGTAGGATGGGGTGACAGAGGACTTTGAAGGAAGGTACAAAGATGGAAGTCACCAGAGGGAGGAGTATATCTCTGGTTGAAAATCATCTTTCTCATGCTATTAATGGGTCTCTCTTAGTTAAAGACTTATTCACCCCTTGCTAGTTATGCATGTCTCTGACTAGAGAGAGCGTCAACAGAGAAGTTGGAAATGATTGACATGAGAGGAGAAAAAAGGGTTTTTCTAAGAGTCTCATGGGACTCAAAGGATGAGAATCATGTAAAAGAACAAGGGAAAAAAAAGAAAATAAGGGCTATTCTTAAGTTATTTGTCATCATTTTGTTTTCTGTACTTTTTCCTGCTTGTTAGGTCTTAAACAGAGATAATCAGAAGAAATGTGATAAGCAATTTATTCATTGATTCAGAAGTAGCAATAAATCTGATGAAATATCTTTTTATTATTGAGTACAAAGTTAAAGATAATTTCTTCCTTGATTATTTTTGTATTTGTCTTTTTAATTATAAACTCTAAAATGTATACATTACAGAAGCTTAGTTTTGTACACAATCTTTTTTGCTGTTTTCATATATTGAAATGTTCATGTTCGTTTATGTATAGATTGAATTCAAGACAATAGTGACAGAACTATCCTACTTGCCTGACAGAAAATAGTCCCTGATCTCAAGGAGCTCACAGTCAAATTTCACTTCACAATAATCTATGAGGTAGGTACTGCAAGTGTTAACATAACTAGTTTGCAGAAAAGGAATCTAAGACTTGAGAGGTAAAGTGACCTGTCAAACACCTAGTAAGTGTTAGAAGCAAAATGTGACCTGAACCGTATCTGCTCTGTCATTTCTCCTCTTACACACTAGATTCTTCTTCTCCTCTCAAAAAGTAGAATAAATTAGTTTTGCTTGACTCCTGAGGACAGAATAAGGGCTAAAGTCGCAGAGAAGCAGATATCTAGTGATAGTAAAATGCAACTTTTTGCATTCTTCTAGCTACATGTGTGACATATATATGTATGTACAATATATGTTATATGCATATATATGTATATGTGTGTATAAAATATCTGCAGGAATACAGTGTTTGAAGGAACACACCTTCTGATGACATTTTGAGGAGTCAAAAGGGTTCACACGTTGGTCAGAGAAGTCCCACATGTGTTTTGATGACTTGTGTTTACAAAGTGCTATAAAGTATTTTAGGAGGATAACATTAGAACATTAACTAAGGGCTTTTCTTCAGGCCACATGACGAATTAATAGGGAGCTATATTTCTTATAAAGTTACTCAGTAGGATTATACAGTTTGAAATAAAGGATAAAAACTCTTCCCTTTTTCTTATCAGGAAAAAAGCAAGCACTTTCCTCAGGACTTTTTATTCATGTTTGAGAAAACTATACAAAAAAGAAGTGAATATATGTACACTGTCACACATACATGCACATGTATTTATAAATACAAATATTTCAGTTAAAGACTAACAAAAGAATAATCACAGATATTAACTGCAGGATTAGTTACATTTTTAATAAAAATTTTAAAATTCGCTTAGGCTTTAAACACACCTTTAAATTTCTTATGGTAGTTTCCTAATGGATTTTGTAAATTAAGCTGTTCACACCTCAAAGGAAGTAATTTTCTAGTTTTAAGTTTACATGTAATATTACACAGACCATGAGCTAATGTCTGACTTAACTAGATTGTTGAGCGATGATGATGATGATGATGACTTTACTGGTTCTTTGATGTTATCAATATATGCACTTTCCCCACAGGTACAGGTGATTCTAACTCATTCATCTTTCTTATCTTGTGTAATGCATGTCCATATTCTTGCATCCATCATTCACAGAAGCTCTAGCTGGTATCAGATAGATAAAAATAAGGTAATATGAGAAAGAATATATCATTAAGAGATAGAGGAATCAGGGAAAGTATACATATATAAACAAACACAAAATGTAGTGTGATTTTGGGGAGCTGTTAACAATTAAAGAGTTTTGGAAAGACTTTATGAAGCAGATGGCCCTGGAGTTTAGTACTGAATGGAGCTAGGGATTCTAAGAGTTAGAGATAAGGAAGGAAAATGTTCCATGCAAGGAGAATCCAATATTCAAAGGCACAGGGGATAGAGATGGAATATTGTATATGAAAAACAGCAAGTAGACCAGTAATATCAGCCTTACCCCAAAACTAAAGCATGGCTACCACTTAAAGTTGTCACCTACTGTCCCTGGAACAATCCAGTTAGTATGATAGTTTAATCTCAGAATCCCCACACCACTGCTCCTCCAAGTCTAACAAGGATCTCAGAAATAATATATTTTCTTCCCCAAAATAACTTTTTTATTGTCTCCAAAGACTGATTTTTTGAATGGGAAATGGAGATCAGTATTGGGATCATCACTTACATGCATATCCCTCATGGCCTTCTCATTTACAGAGGAAGTAACATCTGAGAGGAGCCTTAGTTTCTAAGAGGCAGAGGTGAGATGGGAGCTCATTATAAGCATTGAAAATATCTGGTGGCAGAAGCTTCAGTTCTGAATTGAGAGACCAGATAGACCATTGGTATGAAGGGAAGTATGGTAAGACTTGAATGGAAGGTGTGCGTGTTCATCCTTTGTTGCTGAAGAAGACCATGCCATCAGAGAAACAATGACATGACTTGCACTTGACTTTGTTTTGGGTGAGGGAGGGCTATGCAGGTTACCATCCTCACTGCTCCTCCAGAGTCATCTGAATCCGGTGACCAGATATTCATCAGGATGACTGGAGATGACCCAGGATGAGGCAATTGGGGTTAAGTGATTTGCCCAAGGTCACACAGCTAGTGGGTGTCAAGTGCCTGAGGTGAAATTTGAACTCAGGTCCTCCTGATTCCTGCACTGGTGCTTTGCACCATCTAGCTGCCCAAGACTTGAATAGGATTTTAAGAAATACTCTATTTTGTCTTAAAAGCAATAAGGGACTACTAAAGGCTTTCAAACAAGGAAATAGAAAGATTATACCTATATCTTAGAAAATTATTTTGGTAGCTCTACAGGAGATGGATTGGATAGGGGAGAACTATGTAAATAAAAAGATCAATTAGTAGGTTATTCTAATAGTCCAGGTGAGAGGGGCTAATGGCCTGACTGTTAACGTAGCTATGTGAATGGAAAGAAAGATAAAGAGTGGAAGATATGATGTGAATAAATACCACAGATTTATAAACAGCTTAAAATATGGCAAGGAAAGAGAAAGAAGAATTAAGAATGATTTATAAGATATGAACCTTGGTACTTGGGAAGAGGTAGTAGCCTCAATATAAATAGGGATGTCCATTTGGACGTAATGAATTTGAGATGCCAATGGGATATGACATCTATTTAAACTGCTCAGAAGGCAGTTGGAGATGTATAACTGGGAGTCAGAGGAGGTTTTAGGGACAGATATTTAGGTTTTAAAATCATCTATGTGGAAATGATAAATGAATCACTGGGAACAAAAGAGACTCAAAAGGCAATGGCTAGAAAAGTATAAAGAAGATCAAGGAGAGAGTAGAGACAAAGAAGCCAAGGTTGGAGAGAGTATCTAGAAAAGGTGATTGTCAACAGTGAATAAAACTACAGAAATGCCAAGGAGCAGCAGAAGTGAGAAAAGGTATTGGATTTCATAAGAAAGTTTTTAGAAGACTGGTAGGTTTGGAAGCCTGATTTCAAGGGGTTACAAACTGAGTAGTTATACTGTAATATTGTATAAATATTATATATTTTAAAAGAATAGTAAGGTATGCATGAAAGATTTGCAGTTTCAAGTACAATCATATTTTTCTATTCTTTTATGGTATGGAATTTCTTGTTTTATTTCTTAAGTTTAGAATAAAATAAGTAAAAAATTTTTAAAAGAAGTAAATAAGTAGAAAGGGAGTAAAAGCAAGGGTTGGTAGATAGCTCATTCTTGAAGCCTGGAAATGAAAGAGTGGAGAGTTTTAGGTCAACAGATTGAGGAAGTGACAGTCAACTGAAGGGTTTTTTAAAGGATTTAAAAAATGATTTTATCATATTTTGGGCAGTAGTGCAAAAGCCAGTAGATAGGGAGAGATTGAAATGAACCAGAGGGAATGGATATTTACTAAGGAAAGCTCCCAGAGGAGTCAAGAAGGGATGAAGTAAAATATATCTTAGCAAAAGGAAAGGCCACTTCTTTCTTAGAAACAAAAGGAAATTAAGACACCACCCTCATAATGTCATTGGTCCTCTTTGAGAACGAGTGATGAACAACAAAGTTGATGTACAAACTTTCGAATGAGAAGTGGTAAGAGACAAAGGTATTTGTAAGTGATGGTTTCATGTTGTCAGAAAAGCAGAAGTCTTCAATTGAGACATTTAATTCAATGCCTTCTAAGTGACTCTAGATTATGTTGAGGAAGTCCTTTTTTGTGTTCTGAAGCTTGATGTAATTAACACAATCATCATAATTCTAACTTAATATAATGAGATGAGAAGATTGAGATAATTTCATATGTATGTAGCTAAGGTTATGGATGCTTTCCTTATAATAACCATGTAAAGTGGGTAGCACAAGCATTACTATCCCATTTTATAGATAAGTAACTTGAGTCTGAGGTTCAGTGACTTGGCCAAGAATACACCTTTCCAGACAGATCTGGAACTGAAACCTCAGTTTTTTGATGCCAAGTCCAGTGTCACAACTTTCATTTTTTTCCCAAAGCACTTCCACATATACTGGCTCATTTGATCCTCACAATAATCCTGTGAAATATGCACAGAAGTACTATTGTCTCCATTTTATAGATGACAAAAAGGAGGTTAAGTGATTTGCCCAAGATCACACAAGTAACTAATGGAAAAACTGGAACTCTCACCTATCTCTTCTCACTCCAAATCCAGAGTTCTTTCCACCATGCAACATTGAATTCTCTGTCAACATGGTCCCCCCTGTCCCTGCATAGCATATAAGTCACCAAGAATCCATAGATAATAACTGGACAGCCACAAGGGACTATTATATGGCTGGTGAAACCCATTGAAAGTCCTACTAAGAAACATCCCCCTTTTCCATTGTATTGATTGACCTTGACTCCCTCAATTCTTCCCACTCCATTCTCCTCTTCCTGTCCCAAATGCAGCAGGTACAAATGTTTTATCCTCTGGCTTTTCACTGAGTCAGGACTTACAAGAAATAGCCTGTGCATTGGTTGTTGGAGTCTAAGCAAGCTGTCTTCCTGATTTAGAAGGCTCAAGGGGGAAACAAAACCATCTATAAAGATCTTTTTAATTTCTAACATAAGCTTGAGCTTTCATTGTAAAATGTATCTCATTTGGTCATCTTGGATCCAAACTCTGGCCATTCCCTAAATTCATCACCGTGTTACTGCTGCAGCTGCTGAGCATTTGGCACCTGTAGGGTACCCCAGAGAGGGCCCAGACTAACAGAGGATTTTATAGGCGGTGAGGCTAATGGCAAAACTTTCAAGATTTGTTTTTCAAATAAATGCATTTAAAGAAAAAAAACTTTACAATTTCAATGAGCCACGAGAAAGGTACATTGGTTAAAAAGACTCTTCTGAGAAATCCACCATAAGGCCTTCTAATTAAGAAATGTAAAGAGAAACAGATTGACCTGAATTTACAAAGGATAAGGAGGGGAAAAGCAAAGAAAAGACCAAAATCTTTAACGAGCGTCATACCTGTTTTCACATCAAGGATTCTTTGTAGCTGCAAATGTTTGTTTCTAATGAAGGAACATTTCTTTTTTTAGAGAATAATCCCCTGACCTGTTTTAGATGCCAGAAAAACTACTTGGTTCTGGGTATTCTTTCAGTTCAAGTAAATTTTTTATTTCAGACAGCAATTAAATTTAGAAAAGGTTGGTCTGGAATACACTAGAGTAGAAAAATCAGTAGAGCTGGATTCTGGTTATGGCTATACAATGACTTACTTTAGGATCCTAAAAAATGTCCTGGGATCTCTGCTGTTGACTCATTTGTCATCACACCATCATGCGTCCCATTTTACAGATGGGCACATGGACATGAAGAGTCAGAGAAGCTGTCCACAAGCAGATGGACTAAATCTCTGTATTTCATTACTGCTTTCTGAGTTCTATGGAAGAAAGGGTATCCACATAAGTCTGGTTGGCTTCCAGCACAGTGGGGAAAGCAGGGGAGGTAAAAGCCTGAAACTTATAAGTATTTATGCATGTGAAGGTATCTACGGAAGCCACTGAAAAGTGAGGTTATTAGGGATCGACCACCTTCTCAGAGCAGTCAGCCAAAAGCCAAAACTAGGATGAAGGATGTAGAAGAGGAAAGGAAGGCAATGTTGGGAATAGTGGGTCACCACTGCTTTTTCCCTTTACCCAGCTATAAGTGTAGAAGTAGGAATCACTCCACATCAGTCAAGTACTTAATTATCTCACTCTAGATATGGTAAGGATTTCCAAGGTCAATCATTTCTGTATCCACTCCTGAAAAGGCATCTTACAATCTTTGAATTACATACAGTGTATGGGAGTTTTTTCCACCAATGTTGACCTGTGACCTTGTCTAAACTATAGCCTTAGCATTGCCAGAGGTTCAGGGGTCAATTGACTGAGAGATCTGACTTATCTTGACTACATTCAGCCTTATCCTGAGTCTGAGCCTAGAACTCTGTCCACTGAGCTAACCATGTCAATTAAATCAGTAGTTTTATAGATTTAAAACTTAAAGGGTCCTTGTGGTTCATCTAGTCCTACTCCCATATTTTTAAGATGAGAAAATTGAGGTCAAGAGACCATGACCACTAAGGCCATACTTTTGAGTTTAAGTGGCAGAAGTGGCATCTGAAGACATCTCTCAGTGTAACTGATTCTACCTTTATAAACTTGGAAACATGAACCTAGAAGGAATTTTAGATATTATCTAGCTCCATTTTTCATTTTATAGGTGAAGAAATCAAAGCCCAGAAGGATGCAATCACACCCCCTGCCTCAAGGCTGGAACCACCTTCTCTCTTGTTGTAGAAGGTAGAGGAAGGACATCAGACTAGAGTTTCTGCTTAATGAGAGTACCCAGGGCAGCCACCTGATCACTTTCCATGATCTCCATTTCTTTGCAATCTTAGAAACTCATCATGTTGTAGGATGACATCATCTGAAACTCATATCTTCTCTGTACCCCTTACCTCACTGGAGAAAACAGAAGTTGACCTTGGAGAATTCCTCTCTGATCCCCCATTTAAGGGCAGCCATCTCATCATTTACCACCTGTGTGCAGAACTTCATCATACCCTCATGCCATGCATTCTTCCCAACACCTCCCTCCACTTTCTTTTAAGCTTCTTTTTATGTGTTACCTTCTCCCATTAAATTGTGAGCTCCTTGAGGGCAAAGTCTATCTTTTGCCTGTATTCCCTGGACTTAGCACAGTATCTAGCACATAGTAGGTGCTTTAAAAATATTTTTTGACTGTCTGACAACAACCATAGCTGGGATTCAAATTTTGTATTTAATCTGTGTTGCCATGCTTAATACTACCCCATAGATTATCGAATCATAGGTTTAGAAGTAGGAGAAATCTGAGAAAGATTATATTATATTTTAGTTTACTCAAATTATAATAAAAATCATTAATAAAATACTTTAAATCATAAAGGAAAACAAAAAAGTAGAGAAAGACATGAAAAAGATTTTAAAAATTTGCTACTACCTTGTTAAATTGTATGTAATGTGTATCTGTAGAGGGAGGATGATAGATTTCTTAAACCATATGCAACTGGTTGACAATTTCTTATACAATTTTCTTTGCTATTTGCATATTGGAATTTTGTTTATTGATGATTATTAAATTCACAATAAGAATTTTAAAATTGAAAGGAAAGGCAAAGAGATAGAAGGAGGGGAGAAGAAAAGGGAAAGGGTGGAAAAGGGGGAGGTAGAGATTACAGTCCAGAAACTATAAATCCGTGAAATTACCCCCATATTCTCTGGATACTTTTATAGTGAACCTTTTTTTTAGACAGGCAAAAAGGTATATTTTATTTGTTTCTGAATTTTATTTCAGTCAAATTCCTATCTTTGATTGTCTCTCTCCCCTACCTCTCTTTCTTCTTAGCTGTAGGCTATTTCTTCAGTTTCCACTATTTCTTTTTCCCCAAAGCACTTCCATGTACGCTGCCCCATTTGACCTTCACAACAAGCCCTCCCTGACTCCAAACAAAGTTGAGCGCAAGTCATGTCATCATTTTTCCAATGGCATGGTCTTCTTCAGCAATGGACAAACATAATCCTGTGAGTAGATGCAGCTGGCTGAATGGGGTTCCAACTAGTTGGGTAACTCAACTCCTCCTCTCCTGTCTGCCTCCCCCTCCCCTTCCTTCTCCTCTCCAAAGGATGGTAAATTTGGATGGACAAAATATGCCCAGTTGACCTGGGTCTTACTGGCTCCTTTCCTTTTCCTTTTCCTTTACCCTGTCCTGTCCTCTCCCCAAACCTTAAACCTACTGCAACTCTGAAACTGGAATACCAATACGCCCCTGCCTAAGCGTTCCTCTGGACCCTCCTAGGTTTAGAGTAATTATCAATAGTAACTGTTGCTGTTTCCCACCCAACCTGATGTCTTTCTTTTTCTTGGCCCTATTAAAAGGGCCATGCCCTGTCTACTTCTTAAACAGCCTGTTTAATGTTTAAACAGCCTACACCCTAAGTGAGTACCTGCAAAGACCTTGGTCTAAAGGGCCCATCTCCCAGTGCATCCTGGGTCATCTCCAGTCATCCTGATGAATATCTATCTGGTCACTGGATTCAGATGGCTCTGGAGGAGAAGCGAGGCTGGTGACCTGCATAGCCCTCCCTCACTCAAAACAAAGTCAAGTGCAAGTCATGTCACCATTTCTTTTATGGCATGGTCTTTAGCAATGAAGAACGAACACAAATCCCCAACCTCAATCTTGGATTCCTTCTTATAAGTCTCTAATGACCAGGAGAGGTCAGAGGAGGGGACACCAGCAGATATTGTTCCCATTCTACCTAACAGAAAGAGGAAAATGGATGAAGTGGGAGCATTTGAGGTCATCTTCCCCCTAGAGTTACAACTGCATACAGAACTCCAGTTTTTATATATCTGGACTGATAGGATATGCAGTATTATATATCCACAGTCCTTCACCCCTCTGTAGGATATGCAGTATTATATATCCACAGTCCTTCACCCCTCTGCAAAGAAAGAAAGTACATTGGTCATCATAATTACAGTCAATCCTCAACTAATTCTTGTTAAAGCAAACTTATAAAGAAGGTGTAAATTGATAGTTTATGAAAGAGCACCTCTATGGCATTCTCATTTTAAAATCTGGGTCTATGGGGCTAGAAATACAGAGAGAGAGGTAGAAATTATGTTTTGAAGGGAAAGTTCATTTCCTCTTTCTCCCGGGACACTTCTGAAAGTCTCAGCTGAAGTACTTTACCTAACATAGAGTCATCTGTAGACAATTGCCATTCTGACCTTCGGTTTATAGAGAGTGAATAAATGAAGCCTATGTTCATTTGTGCTTAGAATCAGCCTCTATGGTTGCAAAGGATGGTGGTGATAGCAGGAGCTGTCCAGCTGAGGGACAGAAGCACACAGTGACCCCACAGATCCTTAATTGAGGCATATTGAGAGGACTGACAAGCTCAGTCTCTTGTTGTTCCCTTAATGCCAGTCCTCACCTCTGTCACCCCCCTCAAACTTGGTTTTGATCCAATTTCAGTTTTGATTCCACTTTTTAATTTTAACATTACATATTATTCTTTTCCATTAACAAAAATCTATTTTCCCTCCTCCAACTCCCACCCTCTACCACTGGACAAAGAAAGTACTTGTGACAAATATTCAGTCAAGCAAAATGAACTCCCACATTGGCCATCTCTCTGTTTCCATCTGTCTTTGTGTCTTTCTGTGTGTCTGTCTCTTCTCTCTCTGTCTCTCTGTTTCTCACTGTCTCTCCATGTATATGTATATGTATATGTATATGTATATGTGTGTGTATGGATGGATGTATATAAATACATGTGTGTATGTATGTTTGTGTATGTATGCACATATATGTATGTATATATAAATGGATATATCTTTATATACATGTACACATACATATATACACATACATTAACATACTTCTGCACCTTGAGTCCATCGCTCATCACTTCTCTGTTAGAAGGGTAGAAGATAAATAACATATCTCATCATTAGTTCTCCAGAACTGTGGCTGGTCATTGTGCTGGTGAGAATTTTTAGTTTTTCCAAAGTTGTTTGCTTCTCTTCTAAATATTGCTTCTGTTCTATAATCTATATGCTAGTTACTGACACTGACTTTTCACAGGATGTCTGACCTATACCTTGGCAATAACTTCCTAGCAGTGACTTCTTCTGCTCCCCAAATGGAGAAAGCATCCATTCATACCATAGAACTCTCTCAGACTTGAGTGAGACAGTACAATCATGGCCCATTTCTTTTGAAAAGCTGTCAACCCCTAAGTTGGAAGACTCTAAGGAATCTAAGAAATGGTCTAGTCCAGCTTTTCAATCAATACGAGAATCTCACTCTACAAAATTTTTGGCTAGTTAGTGAAGCCAAGCTCAGAGGCTAAATCCTCCCATGAGCCAATTAGCTTTGTACAAGAGAAAAAAACTGTTTTCTAGCAGTGAACTACATCCCCTCACTTCTGCCAATCATTTCACACATGTGCTTTGTTGTTCAGAAGGGAACACTTGGTTAAAAATCAGGAATAACTAAACACAATTCATTCAACCATTAGTAAAGAAAAGAGTCTGCAGTACAGGTACTACCAACAGTGGATTATCAGTATCTTCTTCATGAACAAAACACAGCATATGTTCACTGTAAAGGTAAAGGCTCCCTTTTCCATTGAATATATTCCAGAGCAGAGCCTGCCTGCACAATCCATCTCCAGAGAATCAGGGGGTTTACGTGAAGTATAAAGAGTAACAGCTGAAAGACAGAGTCACAATTGCAAATGGCTCTTAACCAACACCAGGCCTCGTTCATCCTCTGGTCCTGTTTGATGTCTGTAGACAGTGTTCTGTGCTATTCTCCCCCCTAATTTGGCTTCCTGGAGCTCATCAGCAAGGGAATGAAGAGAGACTAAGTCTCTGGCAAAGGAGCTTACAGAAATTAACCAAAGCCAGGTCAATGGGATGGGGTGAAGGTATGTGCTACATGGTGACCCCAACTCTCTACCACATGCTGACAGAGATTAGGCCTAAAGTGTCTATAGGATATCATGCCAGGAAAAAGAAGGCTTAAACCTGCCTCTTTTTAAATGGGTCATGATTGGCCCATTGGCAGGATTTAGACATAGGGGGATGTGGGCTGGGAGGTCTAATGAGGAAACCATCCAGCAGGAATTGGGAAATAATCACAGACCTGTGGAAGATGGACAACTAGTGTCTATGAGCTCTTCATGCTTGTACATGTTCATCATTGCAGAGATAAAGGAACCACTGAAATTAACATTCTGAGTCACTAGAAATACTGGAAAGTCACAAGAACATTTTCTTTCCAAATGAGGCTACATTCCTTGCTTTTTGTCCCTGAGAAGGAGCTCTTTGGTAAGACAAAGACAAACCTATCCCTGCCCAGGCCCATCTGCTGCCCTTTCCTACAACACTGAATTAGGACTGAGCCACTGGCTGTTCTGATTTTGTAGTGGGACCTAGCACTAATTCTAGCAAACCTGATGTTACTGGTAATGAAAATGAACTTTCCTTAGTTCTTCTACAGGAAGGCAACATAGTGTAGCAAGATAAAATGATAGATTTAAAGTCAGGAAAATTTGGGTTCATATTTTACCTCAGACTACTGGGGAAATCACAGTCTTTGAACCTGTGGGGTTTTTTTTGTATTTAAAATGATAATGATAATGGTACTTACCCCATAGGGCTGTTGCAAGTCAATCAAGCAATAAAGATTTATTAAGGGTCTACTATGTGCCAGGCACATGCTAATCACTGAATATGTGAAGTAAGTTGAAAACCTTAATACAGGGAAGGAGTTTTAAAATGCAAACTATGGAGACAAGGAGAGGATTGATAATTGGGGTCTCTGAGAACATATTTGGGCCACAGGGATAAAACATTTTTCCAGGAAACTCCCCCTAGAAAGTGCAGAAAAGAGGTGGCAGAAGAGGAGAGGAGGAGAAGGAAGAGTAGGGAATCAGAGGGGAAGAGACAGAGGAGCAATAGGATTGAGAAGGGATCACCATGGAATGGACTAAAATAGTTATGGTTTTTGTATCAAAATGAAAAGCTAATAAACAATATACATATGTATATGTGTTATATACATATATTACATATATATATACATATACATGTCCTTTCCAGTAGGCAAATGAGAGAACACTTTGACAAAACTTTATTTAAAAACTAAGAGAATGGATATATTTTGAAAATAATTTCTATTTCTTTGTAAAGTGTATAGGACATTTAATCTTTCATGATGAATAAATAACAAAAATGTAATATAAATGCTTTATCATAATAAAATGTTTTATCTCAAATTCCCAAATTTCAATTTATTTATAAAAGTTTCAATTATAAAATACTTGTGATCACACATAGTAAGATGAGACTGCCTTACTATACTGTCAAGGCACAAAAGTGAATGTTAATAAGGAGTTGGCAATACATGGAAATATCTGACTCATAGTACAAGCTCGGAAGTCATTATTCAGAATAATGTATTCATTGAACATTATAAATATATATAATATGTGTTCCGCCTTATTCTCCTAGAATGAGGCTGGCTACATCTTTTCTCAGGGTTCTACAAATAATCTGAGGGATATTGGATGTCTCTTTCTAATACTATTTTGTTTCCTTGATTGTTCTCTGCCATTAGATGCCAGTGACCAGAACCCCAATTCCAATTAACCACTTAACATCAGTTAACTTTTACAAAGGGGTATCTACTTCCAAGATAAGATAATAACAAAAGTACAAACAGTTCCCTTTCAACAACTGAAGGTCATACTCTCATTTACTACATTGGTCTCCGAGCATAATGGGCTCACTCTTAACACAGTTTGGTCCCACCAAGGTAAGGTTCACATATGGCATTGCTGTCTGATGAGTCTTAGTCTCAGTGATCACTGGGTTGCATACCTAAGGCCCTTACTCCTCAGGGGCAATTAATGATTGATTGACTACTAAATATGGCATGGAGTCTGATTTCTGGACTCTTGCACTTCAGGAGGACTCCTAGAGGCCCTCTCTCCTGACCTTTTGAAACTCATAAGGTTGGAATCTTCATATTAATCTCCTTCATCTAAAAGAAAAAAAACAGATGATGACTCCATTTTCATGGGGCCATATGTTAGCCTCTGAAGCCTTCCCCCTTACTACATTCTCACTGAACACCATCAGTGAGGGAATCAAAGCAAAAACAGAAATCTACAGAGGCAACAACTGGAGAGAAGGTTAGTGTCTTTTGAAAGCACTCCCATTTTCAGCTACATAGGCAATTATAAAGGTTTCTCCTACTAGAGTTGTGTTGGAGCCAGATATAAATGACACAGAAAAGCAAATTATTAAATTACTCCTTGGAAATCCACGAGTGCTACAAATCAGGGCTTGATTTATTGTTTTGCTGATTGTCTAAACTTAAGAGTGATGAAAAAATGTTAATCGTACAGATGAGATTTGAAAGTGTGCCATGCATACTCTCCCCAACCTCCCTCCCAGAGAATGAGTTCTTTAACATTTATCAACACAACCTTATTCCTCATCATATGGTTAGCAACTGGAACCAGTTACTGAATATCTATGGATGTTCCAAAGTCTCTTCAAGGCACTTCCACTGGATGTCATGACAACTGTTCCAGAATTCTCCACATTGAGAATAGCATCAGAAATGCTATGGTAATGTTCCAACCTTCCCCCCACCCCCATTTTATGTGTAAATACAGATATACCTCTTGACATATATTAAACTGTGTATAACCCATGCAGGGATAGAGCTATCCTGAGACCCTGATAAAGAAGAAAAAGCTTGTCCAATACACACAATGTCATTTCATATTTAGTGGTAGTCATTGCATGTTTCTTCTAACCTGGTAGCTAGAGATTATGAAAGTATGTTCCATATTTACATACAGTAGGAAAATCAGAGTTTCAAAATTGGAAGGGATCTTACTGTCCATTCTTGATATATGGTCATCTGATTTCTGCTTAACCTCTTCCAATGAGATATAGCCCTCTAATAAATTTGACAGGAGAGCTTATTTATTTGAAAACTAAGAGAAAGTATGGTGAGAAATATTATAAATGATTTCTATCAATGAATCACTAATTCCAAATAATTAATTCTTAATCAATAATGTCTAAATATTTTCTTGTCTTTCATCCTTTTTTTTTTTGAAGACCAACAGCATCACAGGTGATGTTTTAGTTTGAGTGTGAATTGGATTTAAGGCAGAGTTCTGCAAATTTGTCAACTTTATTCCTTCTTCCTAAGTCATCTAAGTCTAAGTAATTTATTTTGCAAAGCAAGACCATTCCTTTTTTGGCTGGCACTTAGTATATTTTCTTCTATTGAACAGGCAGTTCTACCACTGGTCATATTTCTGCCACCTGTGGCCAAACAAAATAAGTGTAGGGACAGCATAGCACAGATAAGGAACTGGACTTGGCAAGATTTGAACCCAGTCTTCCTGCCTCTGATACTTGAAAGTTTTGTGACCCTGAGAAAAGTACAATCTCTTTGTACTTTAATTTCCTCACTTGTGAAATGAAGTGATTGAGTTTTATAGCTTCTAAGGTCCCTTCCAGCTCTAAGTTCAAGATTCTATCATCCTATCATTGGAACATTAGCTACTTGTGGGTAAATCTTAAAGTGCTACAGAAACACAATCTATTACTAGTATTGGCCCATTGGAAATGCTCAGTTCTGATGATAGTACATTCGTATTTGTATCCTTAGCACTTAACATAATGTATAACACATAGTAAACACTAAACATAATTGTTTTTCATTTATTCATTCATTTCCCTGACAATAGTGTGTTGGCTTTTTTATAGCAGACATTTCCTAGATGATTAATGGACTACCACAAATTACTCACCTTTCAAGAGAAATTTATCATGCAAATAACCAGTAAGTACATGCTGCCTGTAAAATGAAGCGAACTCATCCATCAGCTTGGTTAAGATGAGAGAAAAGGAAAATGAGAAATGCTGGAGAGGATGTAGAAAAATAGGTACAGCAATGTACTATTGGTAAAGTTGTGAACTGGCCCATCCTCTGTGGAGAACAATTTGGAACTAAGACCAAATGACCATATATCCTTTGATCTATCACTACTAGGTCTATACCCCCAACAAGACTTAAAAAAGGGAAAAGACCTATATATACAAAAATATTAATAGTGGTGGCAAAGAATTTGAAACTGAGGGTATGCCCATCAACTGGGGAATGGCAGAACAAATTATGGTATATTAATTTTAAGGCATACTATTGTGCTGTAAGAAATGATAAATATGATGGTTTCAGAAAAACCTAGGAATACTTATGTGAATTAATGCAACATGAAGAGCAGAACCAGGGCAATAATTTAAACAGTTAACAATCATATTGTAAAGATGATAAACTGTGAAAGACAATAACTCTAATCAATACAATGATCTACCATAATTCCAAAGGCTATTTACTTCCAGATAGAGAACTGATTGGCTCAGATTGAAGCATATTCTTCTCTCTTTCTTGTTTTTTTTTAAATATAGCTAATGCAGAAATATGTTTTGTATGATTTCTTGTGTGTAATGGGCATTGTATTTCTTACCTTCTCAATGGACAGGACAGCAGGGTGGAAGGAAGGAGTAATTTTGGAACTAGAAAGGAAATAAAATTGAATGTTTTTTTTAAATGAAATGAATTACCATCAAGAAAACAGAGCTCAGTGGCTCCATTCCTTGGAACTGTCTCCCTAAACCATACAATGAGAACGACACAAGAAGCCCATCAGTATCTTTGCTACAGATTACCATTATCATGTTTTATATAGACCTAAACAGGAAGTATACATACATGGTTCCTCTTGTTCATTTGTTTCAGTCATGTCCAACTCTTCATGACCCCTTTTGGGGTTTTCTTGGCAAAGATACTAGAGTGGTTTTCTACTTCCTTCTTCAGTTAATTTTACAGATGAGTAAACTGAGGCAAAAAGGGTTAAAGGACTTGCCCAAAGTCACACAACTAGTTAGTGTCTGGAGCCGGATTTCAATTCAGGAAGATAAGTCTTTTGATTCCAGGCCCAGAACTATACACTGCACCACCTAGCTTCCCTAATGGAGAGACAACTGGCCTTTGAGTTAGGAAGACCTATACTTTCAAGTCCTATCTCTAACACATACTGGCTATGGAATCCTGGATAAGTCATGTAAACTTCAGTGCCACCCAGGAAATTCTCTAAGCTTGTAGAGCTCTCTAAGTTACAACAGATTTCTATTAGTAGAATGAGTTTCCTCACCAGAACTTCCTCCACAGTAAAGAAATGATAGGCCTAGATTTTTAATAATTGAAGAAACAAATAGATGATAGATACTATGAAATTTGAGTTAATATCTCATAGAAAGAAGTCTTTAAGGTGAGAGCATTTTAGGTCTACAACTGTGATTTAAGAGTGAACAACAAAATTTATGTGTGTATTTATGGATCTATGGGAAGATGGAAGTTAGGTTTGGATGTTAGTTGAGATGTTAGTTTTGGGGGCAGAGATTATAGGAGATATTTATAAAGGTAAGGAACCCAACAGAGGAGTGGTGTGTGCATATGAGGGGGTATTGTGACAAACATATATAGGATATATACAAAATAAGTGCATAGTTATTGGGAGAAGGGACTTAACAGCTGTTGATATAAGGACATGCTTTTTGAACAAGGTGTCAATTAAACTGAGCCTTGAATGGAGATAAGTGTTCTAAAAGGTAGAAGTAAAGAAGATACATTCTAGACATATTCTCAATAGCTCTTCTTGTTAAGTAGTGCAAGTATGAGTATCTCTATTTTACAAGTAAGGAGACTGAGGCTCAGAGTATGTCAATTTCCTGATTCTAGCACACAATACCTCTGACTGTATTGCCTTCATTCATTTTTAGCCTTTTGTCATTTATTACAATTCTTTTTTAGATGTCCTTGTTTTATCATCAAAATCTCTTTTGAGTCTTAAAAAAGTGTAATGTATTCCTATGAAAAAGGATGTAGGATAAGTTGAAGGATAAATATTAGGGGTTCTAGGATAGAGGGAAGGCTTATTAGCAAGAAATCTAAAATGGTGGGGGGAACTGCCTTAATTCAAGACTGCCTTGCACTTAGTCTGTCCCTCCTTTTCCAATCTCAAATAGCTCAGTGCCAATGTAGAGAATGACATCAGACTGTGACCTGCTCTCTGCCTGGGTCTCCTCTAGCTGGTCATAGGTAGAACTAGCTGAATGTGATAGGATAGCTTTGCTCCTCGCTAAGAAAAAGGCAGTCGAAGGGACTTTGAACAGAGCCTGCTGTTAGAATAGGCCAGTAGTGAAAATGATTACCCAGTCACCAAACACTAATCCAGGAGGAATTAAAAGCAGATTCAACTGTGACAATTTACAAGTGGAATCAAGAAACCCTGACATTATGGGTTGTTAAAATACACACACGTCCACACACACATTCACATCCACACACGGAACTCTTCAGAGGAACATGAGGAATTGATTTCTTTTTATGAAAACAAAGGGATAAAATTTTATATCCACTGCATTGTGAAAGAGATCTCACCACAGGAGTCATGTGGGCTCTGTACCTCGTGCCAAATGTTAACCCTTAACCACATTCTCTATGAACTGAATCCTATTTTTTTTAATTTTCTGAGGTAGGAAAGGCACTGTGGGTGGAACCCAGGCAAGGTACAGTTCTTTAGGAACTGTGTTCTCCTTTTTTAAAAATCATAAGCTAGAAAACAAGAAAAGCATAATACAATGGGAGAAGATTTTACAAGCAAACTTCTAACAGAACCACATCCTTTAATCAGAAAGTCAAGTTTTCCATTGCACACCACAATCATTCCTTACAAGCAATAGCATGTTCTGGGCCAGCCCTGTATAAACCTCTGAAGAAGGCAAAAACTTCCCTCCCATCTATCTTTGTAGTACTACTGCCATGATACCAATAGAAATATAGAATTACATAGCACTTTAAGGTTGGCAAATTTTCTCACAACCCAGACAAAGTAGGGAACATGAGGGTTAAGATCCCCATTTTTAAAAAGGTGCAAACTGAGGATGGTTCCATTTAAGAAAAATCTCTTCCTAATAGTTAGAGCAATCCCCAAATAAATGGGCTGCCTAGGGGGGGCAGTAGGTTTCCCCTCATTGTAGAGGTCATCAAGCGAATACTGCATGAACACATAGTAGATGTTGTAGAGGAAAACCTTTTTCAGATACAGGCTGGACAAGTTGGCCACTAAGGTCCTTTCCAACTCTGATATTCTGTGTTTCTGAGAGGCTACAAGACTTATCCATAGTCCAGAAGTATCTGAGCAAGTCCTCAAAACCCACATCTTCTGAGGGAAATTAGGACTCTTTCTTTAGGCATCTCTTCTTGATTTATTTTATAATGAGAAAATCAAGGACACTATGAAAACCTAACAACCACTAAGATATTAGGAACTTAATGTAGAATCTTTCTGAGGAATATTGGTATTTTAAAAGTGGATGTCTAGAGAACATAACACTTTTACCCAAAGGAATAAGTCTTTAATAATGGAATGGTGGGCACCTGAGTGAGGAGATAGTTTTTGGGTAAGAAGTCTCTACATGAAAATGTGTAGGCAACCACTCACTTGAGTTATTTCAATCATGTCTAACTCTTCATGACCCCATTTTGAGTTTTCTTGGCAAAGATACTGGAGTGGCTTGACATTTCCTTCCTCAGCTTATTTTACAGATGAGGAAACTGAGGAAAACAGGGGTAAGTGACTTGCCCAGGGTCACACCACTAGTAAGTGTCTGAAGCCAGATTTGAACTCAGGAAGATGAGGCTTTTCCACTCCAGGACCAGCACTCTATCCACTGAACCACGTAGTTGCATCTAACTACTCATTTTCCTTAAGTATGACATAGAGTGGTTGAGGTATAGTGCTATCCGGGGGCAGGAAACAGTACTCCATGATCCTTTTAGAGTCTTTCTAGGTCTACAAGATCACTTTTCATTATAAGTCAATGGCTAACAATGATGGTGTTCTTACGTTGCAGTCTCTGTATCTGAGAGACAGTCAAAGGTTTATTGAAATGCAAGGTCTTTTGATCAGAAAGCCTTCCTCTCCATAAAACCATTCCTCTCTATCTTTCATTACAGAGTCTGCCATCCATCACTTTTTATATTATGATCTTTATTCTTTTCTTCTTGGGAGAGAGGTAAAGGAAGAAGAGGAGGGCTGAGTTTCAGCTAAAGGGAATATTATTATATTCTTTGTAACTGTATCCCCAGTGCCCTGGACAGTGCGTGACACATAATAGGTATTTAATGAATGCTTGTTGATTGATCAATTGATATTTTAGCTTGTCACTTGCACTGAGTATGGATGAAATACTGATGACCTATTAACATTAGATACTTGATACCCATGTACAGACAGGGCTTAACTCATAATACACTATAAAATGGGGATCAAATAGCCCCTACTTCACAGTTGTTATGAGGATCAAATGTAATATTTGTAACATGCTTATTACGGCTCCTGGCCCATAGTGGGTGCTTAATACTTATTGCCCTCTCTTCCCTCTTTCCCCTTGTTCCCCATGATAGCCAACATAAACCTTTCTCTCCATGACTGAATCATGCCAGTCTATCTATAGTTCCATAGAAATGACATTTGGTGTAATACTATGTATCCCAGGCTCTGTTAAATATATTTCAAAAGCTAAAGGAATCCAGTTTCAATAGCAACATGGAAATGGAACTGGAAATTATTGTTTTGGTGTTTGGAACTCACTACACACCCTGCAACACTTGAGTCAATTTACTCCCCTTCAATTACTTACTTGAAAATGACAAAATTGATGGTAGGGAAGGCCTCCAAATTAGATCCGAGTCCCCAAAGGATTTTTGGATGACAAATTGAGGTTGAAACACCATATTTTGGTGATTTAAGTGTAAATGAGCAGAAACATGTGGATTGCATTTCCTTCCAATTACATACAGGTTTAACAATTAAGCACAAGATGGTGCTTGAGGAAAAATATTGGAGCATGAGTTTGAGAGTGTCTGAATTTGAGGGACATTCGATTGCTGTCCTTAGCATCTGAAATGGAACTTTGCCCCTTATTCTTCATGGTTCTTTCTCTAGATCTATTTTTGTGTTGCATCTAGAATCAGGGTCCTCCCTGCCATCTTGAGAACAGATTTGCCAGCTATCCTAAAAAGTAATAGCCATCTTCTGCTGCTTAGAGAATTCCACTCAGCATTTCCAATTTGAGGGGAGGTGAGGGGGTAGGGGAGGAAGGGAATCAGCAACAGGTGTGGTACCTCTTGAGGGAAAGAGTGTTGTTTATTATGGGTATTCTCTAAAGAAATCTTGGAAAGTTTACACCACATTGGATAATATATTGCTTAATATAGTTTCCCCTCTCAGCCCCTCCTTTTCCTTCTCACTTCCCCCAACCCTCACCCTTCACCCCAACTCCCCACTTAGAACCTGATTGGGTAAGCATGATATGAAAGAATTAAAGCTATTTTCCATTTGTTGCTAAGCATGACTGAGGAATGTGCTCATAATTCAGTAAAAATGTTGCCTGATGACAGATATTACATAATACGACAAGTCTAATGATCTCCGAGTGAAGAAGAATAAGCTGCAGGCGTAGTGGAATGCATGTGTTCCAAAGGATTGAATTAAAGCAAGGGGTTGCTGGGGGGAGAGAAAGGGAGACAAAGGAAAGAGTAAAGCAACAAGAGATGGAAATAGCAATGCTTGATGCCATACTCCTTTGGAAATGGAGAGGGGGACGGGACAGATGCTGACAAATATAGAGCAATGGATTAGTGTCTCTTTCCTTTGAACTCTTTAAAAAGTAGGAACAGCACAATGTTACCACCAAGGTTGAGTGTACCTCATTTTCTCAATTTAAATCATTCCCAACTTGATCCAAGAAATTCTAAGGGAATGTTGGTATGCTCTAGCTATACCATTTGGGATCTATTTGGGGCTTCCATGAATGGATGCTTTTGATTAACAAGACTGTAGTCTTGGTATAATATCACTAGCATTGGCTTTGTTGCTAGTAGACCTGCTCTGACCCCCTACTAGCTGTGTGATCATAAGCAAACCACTTCATCACTCTATGACATGCCTCCTTGCTAATAAAATGGAAGTAAGGATACTGCAACCACTTTCTAGCTCTGTGTACCTAGGAAAGTCCATGTTTGCGTCAGTTTCCTTACCTGTAAAATGGGAATAACTCAGGTTTATCGTGAAGGTGAATTGTGCAAAGCAAACTGCTCTGAAAATATGAGCTATCATTATAAGTTAGGTGCAACTATGTCTAGAATTGAGTGGGCTAGGAGAGAGACAAGATTGGACTCTGTAATAAGGTGGAAGTTCTTACCCAGTCCTTGGACATTATTTTTGACTCAATAGAATAGGTGAGTTTAATAACAAGACTATCATCATAGTCTAATACTGTAAGGGCTATCCTAGATGTCAAAAACCTATTCTGACCTGTTACTAGTTGTATGATCATGGGGAAATCAAATTCATCATTCCATGTCATGTTTCCTCTCTTACATAATGGGGTTAATAATATTCAGTAATAATATTTGAGATTTGTTCTGTGTGATCAACTAACCTGTTGATTTTATGCAACTAAGCAAAGTGTTCATTATTCACAGAGGCATAGTAAGTAAAGCTTTGGACTTGAAGTCAAGTAGGCCTGGGTTCAAATCCAGTTTCTAACACTTAGTAGTTTTATGACCCTGGACAATTTCTATAACCTTTGTCTCAGTTTTTTCCTCTGTAAGATGAGAATGATAGCCCCAAATTTCCAAGGTTACATCCAGGATAAAAGTGCTTTGTAAATGCTAGCTATTTTAATCTGCTTTTTAAAAAGCTGACTTGATACATCCTCTGCAAGAGGCTTTCTCCCCTACCTGGAATGCACTGCTTTCTCACCTTCACCTGTTAGAACCTTTGACTTCCTTCAAGGATTAGTTCAACTTCCACCTTCTGCAGACCTTACCTGATTTGTGTAGTTGCTAGTGGTTGCCCTAGCCCAAATTGATTTGTATTCACTTTTATATATTTTGCGTCTGCTTTTTTGTATACATGCTATTTCCTCCTAAGAGACTGCTTGAGGCCAGGCAGGCAGGATTTAATTTTGATCCTTATACCCGTGTATACCTGTATTTAGCACAGTGACTAGAACTTAGTAGATACTTAGTATTTGTTGAATGAGTGGTTGTATATCATGTTTTTTTTCTATATTTAATCTCATTATTATTGATGATTTGAATCTATATTTTCTGAACTTATTTATTCATTGTAATTGCTTCCAAGCTATTCATATAGTCCTCTGTACTCTTAGAGAAGCCAAGGTGCTCTTATTTATAAGGTTGACCTATGTTAACATTTTGTATGGAGAGACTATGGAGAAGCCAATTGTATTTTCATAGTACAGCTGGTCTGCAATTTCAGGGCATAACCCAGGCAAAGTAAATAAACCCCAAATACTTCTCCATAAATAGTCATCCATGCCAGTGAAGTTGGTGATGACCTACATGGTCTGACTCAAGCATCACTGAGAAGACCTCCACTGGCCCCATCCAATACCATCTTTTCCTTGGGCATGAGTCTCTACCTGATATGAAAAATTTCATTATTACAGCTTCATTGTATTGACTATTTTAACAAGGGGCTATCCTGTGTTGAAATGTAAACACTCATAATGCATTAAACTGTTGTAAGTCATCAACAACTTCCTGATAATGAGTTATATTATTTCCAGCCTACTCCTAGCTGATTATGAGTTTTAGAATAAAGAAGGAAAGAATTACAGCACAAATTAGACAGGCACAATAGGAATGTATGGGACATCTAAGTGAGGAGTTCTTGGAGGTCAGGAGACTAAAAGACTGAAGAGAAGGTATTGTTCATCTTTCATACTCAAAGAGAACCAATGGTAATCATGATGCTGGGGTCAAAATACAGTGTGTTTGACTGTGGCTGATCAGTTCAACATAAGCTCAGAAGACTCTACTACAGATTGGGCACAAATAATCCATTTGAACATCTGGGATGGAGAGGTCTCTAGATTTTCACACCTCATATTTCCTTTGTGGTTCTGCTTTTTTCATAGAGCAAAATACCTTCTTTGATGCCAGGACACCACATTGGGCTGCCCTGTGCCAGCATTTCCCATGTCTCACAATTGATACTAAAGTTTTTCAAAGATACCTTGAGAGTGTCCTTGTACCACTTCTTCTGACTTTGATGTGAGCTGTTGCTTTATATGTCTGAGTATATAATAGTCTTTTAGGTAAAAGTGCATTTGGCATTAGGGCCACACGGCTAGTCCATCAGAGTTGCTCTCTCTGCAGTAGAGAGTAAATGTGTGGAAGTTTAGCTTGGGAGGACTTCAGGTTCTGGTACCTAATTTTGGCAGATAATCTTCAGAATCTTCCTGAGATAATTCAAAGGAAAGTGCTTCGATTTTCTGGCATGACACTGGCAGACTGTCCAAGTTTCACAGGCATACAACAATAAAGTCAGCACAATGGCTCTGTAGACCTTTAATTGAGTATGAAGCCCAATGCCTCTTCTCTTCCACACTTTCTTTCGGAGCCTCCCAAATGCTGAGCTACTTCTGACAATGTATGTGTCATCCTCATCATCTTTGTGGACTAACCAGTGGTATGATGGTGAATATAGCCTCCTATGTGAGAGAAAAAAATATGCCTCCTTGGCACACTTTTAATATGCATTTTTAGCATTTGCTCTACCACTTCTCAATTCTAAGCAATTTTATAGCAATAAAATCCAAGGACCATCCCATCTCTGCTCTGTGGTACCTACTACCACAAATAACAAACAACAATCAAGTTCTTTTTTATAATGCTTACCAATTTCTGACATGCAAATACTCAGATGAAAAGGATATGCTGGTTCTTCTAAGAAGAGAGCTTCTCAAAGGCTATGTGAAGGATGCTAAATACATGTGTGTATGTATATGTGTATTTATATGTATATATATGGGTGTGTATGCATATATAAACACACATATGTATATATATTTAACATTTTAATTGTAACAATATATGTGTAATTTTATTTTATTATATAAGTACATAACATGATACCTTGAACTTAATAAGTACTTAATAGATACATAAGCTGGTTTTTTTTAACGTGTCAGAAACAGTCAAGTATTGGTTCCCCAAATAGATTATCAACTCCTCCAGGACAGAGACAACACCTTAATTTATATACATCATCTCTCCCTGCCTGTCTCCTTTTTGGTCTTTTTTTTTTTTTTTATTTTGTAATGTTTAACAATCACTGCCATACAATTGCGATTTTATCCCTCCCCACCTACTCCCCACTACCCCCCTCCCTCCCCACGACTGCATACAATTCTGTATAGATTCTACATATACTTTCCTATTGAGTATATTTTCACTATAGTCATGCTATGTAGTCAGACTAAGATAAATGAAAGAAATCGTATAACAAATCAGAACATGATACACAAACACATACACATACACAAACATGATCTGCTACAATATGTGAGTGACTTCCATATTTCTCTCTCTGAGTGTGGCAGGCATTTTGCCTTGAGATCCTCCATTGGGATTTTTTTTTTTTTTTTTTGGTAAGAAGTTCTTGTGTTATTACAAAAATCTAAGTCTACCAGAAAAAACTCTCACACACTGTGGTTGTTGCTGTGCATAAAGTTCTCCTGGTTCTGCTCCTTTCACTCAGCATCAGGTCATATAAGTCCTTCCAGGCCTCTCCTTTTTGGTCTTAATGGAGCTTTGTGAACTCAGTAGCTCAGGGGTGGCCAAGCCACATTAGGTCCTAAAGCCACATCTGGCTTCTTCTGAGTTTTACATGCAAACAGGATGAAAAAAAAGGATGCCAATAAGATAAAAGTATTATTCACAAACAAAACCAGATTTCACCTACAATTTAACAAATGCATGAATAATGTAAACATATGTCTGTTGTATTCAACATAATAAAGAAATTAAGTACCAGTGTCCTTTTTTTTAAAGGTAGGATAATCCTTGGCTGATAAAGGGGTAAATAATGGTTCCTCCCTATGACCACCCATCATTTTACAGTACAATTTGTAAAATTTGGATTCAATCAAAAGGTTGAATTTAAGGACATAGAAGGCCACATGTGATTTGAAGGCGGCAGGTTCCCCACCCCTGATCTAACCCATCTTGATCTAGTGTTGGTGAATTGACTCTCTCCTGGGTCAGACCGTTCCATTTTGACATCTCTGTTTGCTATAAGAATCATAACAATGAGCATAGCTTATATTTTCACAGCATTTAATGCTTGTAAAGTGCTAAAATTACATATATTCTCTCATTTGAGCCTCACAGCAACCCCTGAAATAGATTGTAGGAAATTCTCTCTTACATTGAGTCTTTGAGTGAAGCAACAAGCATTTGATAAGCAGCCATTCGATTTAATTCACTTTCTGATATCTATCCTGGTCCTGATTCCAAACGTTAAGATGGAATTTGTGGCTTGAATCTATACCTATTTATCTACACATTGTCTTGTCATTAGTAGTAAGCTTCTTGAAAGCAGGGACCGATTTATATATACATATACATATATATATACACACATACATATATATACACATAATACACATATACATATATATATATACACATACATATATATATATACACATATATTTGTATCCCTAATAATTAGCATAATGACACATAGTAAGTACTTAATGAATGCTTGTAGATTGGTCGATTCTAACCTTTCACTGTTAAATAATATTACAAACTCCTTGAGAGCAGAGACGATGTGTTATTCCTTAAGATTATACAATGATCTGTTACTGTTCTCTGTAAAGAGAGATAAGACTGACAATGCAGGGAGGCAGAGTAGAATAGTGGCTAGAGTACAGACTTGGAGTTGGAAAAACCTGAGTTCAAATCCAGACCAGCTGTGTGACCCTAAATAATAAACTTAAACTCTCAGTAGGCCTCCAAATTTAGGGTTAATTAATAAATATTTATTAAGCAGCTACTGCATGCCAGCAACTGTGCTAAACACTGGAAAAACAAAGAAAGACGAAAATCAATTGCCCTCAAAGAACTTATGTCTAATGAGAAAGACAACCTTCAAAGAACAGTGTACAAACAAGATATAGATAGATGATAAATACCTACACATCTATGTGTATATATATATATATATATATATATTCTGAGATAAAAGGAACAAGGGCAGGGGAAGAGGGAAGAAAAATTTACATGAAAATTTTGTTGTATATTTTAAAGGAATAGCAAGGTAGGCATAGTAGATTTGCAGTTTAATGTATCTTTTTATTATACTAATGGAAATGCTTATATTATTCCATAAATTAAAAATAAAAATTTTTAGAAAGCCCTATGGTAGATTGGGAAAGGATTTTTGCAGAAAGTGGAGTTTTTAGCTGTGATAGAAATGAAGTGAATGGAATCCAAGTCATGAAGATGAGGAGGAAGAGAATTTTAATCATAGGGAACAGCTAGAGAAAAAGCCCAGAGTCAAGAGATACAGTGTTTATGTAAGAAAAAGGAATCAGGCCAATGTCTCTGGATAAATGAATATGAAGTGGGGAAGAAGGAGTAAAATGACTGGAAAATTAGAAAAGGGCAGGTTGTGAAGTACTTTGAAAGTCAAACAGAGACTTGACTTGCTAGAGCAAAGATAAAAATTAATACAAAGTCGAAGGGGTAAAAATGAAGATAAATGACATGTTATACAATTAAAACAATTCTAAATTTAATCAAGTTCCTGATTCAAAAAAATGGGAAATTGGTGGAAAAAAAAACATCAACACTTATTACAACAATTTCTTACAGAATCATAGCTTCCATAAATCAACCACAGTAACAAGGAGATCAAAAGAGGCAAAAGCCTTCTTAATCAGCAAACATTTGGTATACTTGTCAAGAGGACAGATGAAGATAAGCAAGGGCAATACCATTTAGAACACAATCTTGATTTTAAAATCTTATGGAGAAAGATGGCAGGTTATTATAAGCGGTATCACCTCATAAAAGAGAGAGAAACAGGACAGAAAGAGCAAATTTAAAGAAAGCTTCTCAAGACACTCAACTAAACAAAATCATCTGAGTAGGATTGGATGAGATTAGATGAAAGACAACAGATAGGGGGAAAATGGTAGTGAAAGGCATGGTGCCAGATGGCAAAGTGAAAATAGAAACAATCCATTAATCACAGTCTGAAAGAAACTCACTCTATCAGCTACTTTTGTAGTGCCAAAAAAATGGAAATGAACGTGGTGCCTATCAATTAGGGAATGGATGAACAAATTATAGTACATAAATTTATGGAAGATTATTGTGAAGCAAAACATAAGGAAAGAAATGGTTTCAGAAAAAACCAGGAAGACTTGCATGAAATAAAGCAGGGTGAAATAAACAGAACTTGAAGAATCATTTATGTAACAACATTATAAAGACAAACTACTTTGAAAAACTAAGAACTATGATTTTAATTTAACAAACATTTATTTTCTCTTCCACAATCCTACCCCTACCTCTTAATGAAACATATATATGTAAATATATGCAAAGTATGTAAAATATATGGAAACGTAATTATATGCATAGTCAGCCAAAACAAATTCAGTTATTAACTGTAATTCTAAAGAACTATAAAGAATTTCTACCCATTTCCTGAGTAGTAATAAACAATAATGATGACAATAACAATAATACCAAGTATTTATATATAGTGTTTCAAGGTTTGCAAAGTATAAAAATATCTCCTGTGATTCTCACAACATGTCTGTGAGGAAGACACAGTTATCAACCCCATTTTTTCAGAAAGGGAAACTGAAGCTTTAGGAAATTAAATGACTTGTTTTGGGTCACCCAGCTAGTTGAGTGTCTGAGGCAAAATTAGAACTCAAGTCTTTCTGACTCCATATCAGCAACTCTGACTAGTAAACTACCTACATGCCACTAGGAGACTGAGTCAAAATGAAGAATGTTTGGATATGACCAATGTCAGAATCCATTTTGTTTCACTATAGATATTTTTACAGCAGTTTTATTTTTTGTTATGTTTGTTTTTCTATTGAGGGTAGGAAGGGAAAAGGGGAAGGAAGGGAAAATAAATATTTGTTAATTTTTTAAAAGTGATACCTCTACTTCTTGACCTCCCAAAACACTATACCCATCAATAAGTTAATGATTAAAGTCATTGAAATTTGTTGCACATTCTCTGAAGTGAATTCACAATCTTGAGATGTTTCTTAAATTCATATTGCATGATTACTGTTAAGAATTAAGAAAAATTATTCAGGAATTAACTTAAATCTGGACACAAGAATGAATCAATGGACAGGATGATAGAACTGTTCCTGAGTGAACAAGAGGATAGCAGGATTCAGATGCCAAACTGTATTCAAAAAAATTCAGGAGACAATATTTGAAGAAAAGTAAGTATTAATAAGTAGGTCTATAATTTAAAAGATGGAAAGAGTTGAAAACAAAAACTCAGACTCATAAAATCAGGCAGCATTAGTGGAGTCAATAAGTGACTTGGGATCCTCACTAAAATGAATTTCAAAATAATGTTTATAAAAATAAAATGTTAGTCCATCCACCTTGAGAAAGAATTCATGGATTTGATTTTGTCCTATGTGTAGAGTGATAAAAGTTCACTAGTGGACTCAGTCAAAGTAATAGGTATAGAGTACCCTTTACTTAGAATCCTTTCTTTTCTTTAAAGTAGTCAGGTTTGGGGAGGAATTCTAATACCTAGGAAGGCTACTTGCTTTGGGATAGTAAATTAAATTTCAGTAAGTCAGTCAATAAAGACACAAAAGATTGAAGAGATAATGGATGGTTTCAGAGATGGAAGGGTCAAGTGAAGGTTTTTAAAGGATTTGAGAAGGGTTAAGTCTATCAGAAACAGTTGTCACATACTTTGGTTGTTACTGTGTACAATGTTCTCCTGGTTCTGCTCATTTCACTCAGCATCAGTTCATGTAAGTCCTTCCAGGCCTCTCTAAAGTCCTCCTGTTCATCATTTCTTATAGCACAATAGTATTCCATTACATTCATAAACTATATCTTATTCAGCCTTTCCCCAATTGAAGGGCATCCCCTCGATTTCCAGTTCTTGGCCACCACAAATAAATATTTTTGTACATGTGAGAACTTTCCCCATTTTTATGATCTCTTTGGGACACAGTCCTAGAAGCAATATTGCTGGGTCAAAGGGAATGCACATTTTTGTAGCCCTTTGGGCATAGTTTCAAATTGCTGTGCAGAATGGTTGGATCAGCTCATAGCTCCACCAACAATGAATTAGTGTTCCAACTCTCTTACATCTTCTCCACCATGTATCATCTTCCTGTTTTGTCATGTTAGCCAATCTGATAGGTGTGATATGGTACCTCAGAATTGTTTTGATTTGCATCTCTCTAATCAGTAGTGATTTAGAGCATTTTTTCATATGATTATAGATAACTAATTTCTTCCTCTGAAAACTGACTGTTCATATCCTTTGACCATTTATCAGCTGGGAAATGACTTGTATTCTTGTAAATTTGACTCAGTTCTCTATATCTTTTAGGACCTAAATGCAAGGACCTAAAACATTTCCAAAGCACTCTTGAGGCAAAATACCATCCATACCCAGAGAAAGAGCTATGGAATCGGAACACAGAATGAATCAGACTATTTTCTCTTGTGTTATGTTTTGGTTTGGCTTGGTTTTTCTCATCGTTTCTACCATTCATTTTTTCTATGCAAGATGAAAATGTGTTTAATAAGAATGTATGTGTACAACCCATATAAGATTGCAGGCTGTCTCAGGGAGGGGGGGGGGGGGAAGGGAGGGGGAAAAATGTAAGACTTATAGAAGTAATTGTTAAAAATTGAAAACAAATAAATTAATTTAAAAAATAAAATAAAATAAAAAGGATGTGAGAGAAACAGCCATGTCTATAGATTGTAGGAAGGACCCAATTCTGGGGGAGATTGAAAATAAATGGTAAAGTGGAGATGGCAGAAGAGAAAATTTATTGAAGGAAGCTGGGAGGAAAAGGCATCACTTGAGCAGCTACAGGGTTAGCTTTGGTAAGGAATAAAACCACCTCATTATGTGAGACAGGGGAGAAAAGAGAGAGAGCAGCAGGAGACATTTGAGTAATATGAAATATTATCAGTAAAATATAATAGGATTGTCAAGTAATGAACTTTTAACTCCTTAGAAAACCTTTCATTTTTAAATGAAGAAACTAACTCTGCTGGCTCTAACTTGACAAGTGAGTGCAAATCAGAGATCATGGGAAAGAACAAAGTATTCCTTATCTCAGGATAAAGAAAACAAGATATGGGCAACTAAACTCAGGTATACTTGAGGCACACATTCCAATTTGGGTTCAGAAAAATGATGGGCACTCCAATAGGATGGTGGTAACCTTCATTTAGGAAGCATCTCCAGGGCAGTTTTTGAAAGAGGCTGCATTTGGATAATTAGACATTCAATTTAACTGAACATCAAGTCAGGTCAGCAAGTCTCAGACTCTAGAGAAGCACCTGAAGATATTCTATATTTGGATACATGGTAGGCCTTAGTATAAGACATGGGATGAATGCCTGTGCCCTAATGTCCACCTTGTGATAGGGAGGGGTGAGGGCCAGATGGTGTTCTTCTAAACAAAAGCTAGGGAACCAGAAGGCCAGCCTCGAGGAAGGTGAACATATCCCTTAGGCTATCAGAAGGTGCAGGTTCCAAGGCCCTTGTTCAGATTCATGAGGTCAATATCTGGGCTTGATTTGGGAATAATCTTGACCATTTTAGAGGACTATTGAGGTGTCATTAGCAGTCTGCATTCTGGTCATCAAGCAAGCTTTTATATAGGATGAAAGACTCTCAAAGAAGGAAATCCCAGTGGAGTTGAGACTGAGGAGATTGATTTTTATTTTCTCTTTGCCCTTCTCTTAGCCACAACTAGCTGCCATTTTTAATCACCTTTATTGACATATTTGTTTTTACATCAACTTCATTTTCAAATATATTCCTTCCTTCCCTCCTATTCAGAATGCCTTTATTTATAACATGGAGAGAAAGAGAGAGAGAGAGAGAGAGATAGAGAGAGAGAGAGAGAGAGAGAGAGAGAGAGAGAGAGAGAGAGAGAGGAGTTGCACATTTGCAAAATTCTGCAAAAAAAAAGGAGAGCATTTTCTCTTTTCTTTGTTATCCAACTTGATCATTAAAATCACATTCAGTTTCACTGTGCCATTGTTCTTCCCATTTCCATTGTCACTGTCACTGTGAATTTTGTTTTTGTGGTTCTGCTTCACTTTGTATCTGTTCATAAAGTATGTCTTTCCATGATTCTTTGTATTCTTGACATTCATTATTTCATAAGACAGAGTAATATTTCAATGTATTAATATAACCCAACTTATTTAGGTGTACCCCAGTCCATTTTGGTATCAGCTTTTGCTTCCGGCTTTTTGCTTTCTAACTCTGATCTTATTGGGTTATATATCTAGCAGTAAAAACTCTATTACCAGCTGCTATTTCTGAATATGAGGGAGGACAGCCCTAAAATGAACTTTCTAATCTATGGAGCTCTTACAGGACAGTAAACCTGGACAACACATACGGAAAGGACGAGGGAGTTGGAGATCGGGAAAATAACACAACAGCCTGTAAGTTATAAGAGACAGGAAAAAATGAAGCTCTTTTTGACAAAAGGACAAATCAAAGAGGCAGTCATATAGAATGATGGTGACTAAAGCTACAAATCAAAGACACACATTCATCCCTCAACTGTGTGAGAAGGGTTATTGACTATACGTTCATCTCACCCTGCACTCTTGAACCTACCTAGCAATTATCACTTATAATTCTAAAGGACAAAAGGACAAACTGGAACAAATCCAAAGGTGAACAAGTTGAATGAAAAAGATCAGAGAGAATATACAGAAATCATATGAAGGAATTGAAAATGTTTAGTCTAGATATAAGAAGACTAAGGAGGTACATACCACATTCTCCAGGTACTAGAAGGTCTCTCATCTAGAAGAGGGATTAAATATATTCATCATGACCCAAATCAACAGAACTAGAATCCATGGATGAAAGTGTAAGAAAATATAATTTGGGTCTAATGGAAGGATGAACTTCCAAACAATTAGCCCTTTCACAAAATTGAATGAGAAGTAATGACTTAGCCTTCATTGGACATCTTCAAACATAAATTGGATAACTTTAGATGGAATTCTTCATTAGACAAGGTTGGATGAAAAAGGTTTAGAAGTGCTGTGATTCTATATTTCATGTGAGGCTTGAGGAGACAAAATGTTGGGCACAAGAGATCAGGAGCAGCACCTGAGGAGTCTAGAGGTTAAGTTGCATGGAAAGAAACTATCAAAAATCATTGCAAAATACCAGTTCCTATCAAGCCATGAAGGATCTCAGAATTACTAGTCATCTATTTCCAGGTGTCTTGGATTTCTCCACAAATTTGGAAAAATAATTAAAGCAATGATGCTATTGTTGCTGCTGCTGAAAATATACTGGCTGACTTAAAAGATTTCCTTGAAATTTGCCTTTATTAAATTCACATGGGCAACAAAGCAATGAGATCCCCTCCCCCTATCAGTTACAACATGTGGATTTAGGAAAGTGGTAGTATTACCAAAAAAATGTCTTTAATTGTAAATATGCTTTAAAAACAGCCCTGAATTGTCAAGGGGGAACCCTTTACCCACAATCCACAATCAAAACTTTGGCAATTTCTTCTTAAAGGGAAAGGATCAAAGACATTTAGGGGAGGGGTGGGTCATTTCAAAGAGGGTCCCTCATCCCCCCAAAGCATGATCAGCTAGCAAAATGAAAATAGCATGACTTTTCCCAAATACATCATTACCTTTCATGATGCACTGTTTACTTTCAAATTGTCATCAGAAACGTCATTTTGCTGTCATTGATTCCACTTTGACTTCCCGCTCATGTTTTTGTTTGTTTTGTACCAGATAGATATCTGTGAGCAATGATATTTTAAATGTGGTTAGCATTGTTCATTGGTAGTACTGAAAAGAGAAGGTAGCTTAAATCCAATATTTTAATAAGATATGGATTTGAGTGATTTCTAGCATGGTACTTCTAAGAGCAAAGAATTTTTTTCCTTTAAGTAGTATTTTGGTGTTGAGGTTCTGGCAGAAGTCACCTACGGAGCTAAGAGAGAGGCAAGGGTAGAATTTCACTTTTAGCCATGACTAAAAAACCCACACTCTCCCCTATTCCCTAAGAATAAATGTCCATTCCTCATTAGGCTCGAATGCCTTTAATTTTCCTCATCATACTTGAAAGCTGCAACATTTAGTCAACCTCCATAAAACACTAAATATAATCCTATTCACTCTAGACAGTTCTGCAAAAGCAAAGTCTGAGCAAGTAGCAAAGTTAAAATAGAATTTTCTCCAAGAAATCAAAAGATTCAATAAATCTTATTCCTTAACTCCAGAAAGTAAAATTTTCCTAATGCAATATCTCATTGATATTGACTGATCTTGTGAGGGGAAGTGAGGGGAGAGGAGCCAAAGTGGCAGAGTAAAATGAATATTTTCCCTAGTTCTCTCAACATTCTTCTCTAAATAACTTGTTAAAAATCCTGTCAATTTGAATTCTAAGTGGCACAACCAACAAAAAGCCAAATTAATCACTTTTTCCAGCCTAGGACCACTTAAAAAGACACCGAGGGCTGTAAATACTAGGGTAGGGGCTGGCCAGTAATGCAGTGAAACAGAAGTGGCATGATCTGTAGGTCTTGGAGGAAGCAGGAGCACTCAGTACCCAGAGAGAGTAAGGGGATGGAACACTTGGTCAAAAGGAGAATATAGGGTTTTCCTGTGCTAGTATTACATACAAAACCAGGCATTATTTGAGTGGATAATTGCCCATTATCCAGTTGCAGATTACAATCCAAAGGCAGGGAATTCTTGGTCTACTGGGATAAGACTAAAATGTCAACCAGGAAAGCAATGACCATACTTCTCTCCAGATCACACCATGTTGGAAGCACCAAAAATTTACAGGCCCTCAAAACTAGCTGTGAAGAGTAGCAGGGCATAAAAGTCTGAAGAATCATCACCAAAAGTAACATTTTCAAGAGGTGTAGCTAAGGTCCTATCATAGATTTAGAATGGGAAGTTTTAGAAGTCATCTAGTATAACCACCAATCATTTTACAGGTAAAGAACTGAGGCCCACAGAGATTGACTTGCACTTAAACTTACAGTAATAACCAATGGAGTCAAGATTCAGAGATCCTTGAATTCCAAATTCAATACTTTTTCCACTGTACCATACTGCCTCTGCTGTGACTATGGACAAGATGACTCTAAATGGCTCAAACAAGCAGAACCTTCCATTTGACCCTTGGCAGCATCTATAGGTAGGACTGATATGACCTAGTTATAGGTGAGGAAGGAGAGACATGGGGTATCAAGTAGTGATAGTATTGACTGCTTGTCAAATAACTGACTGATTTTTATTGTGCTTTAAGATTTACAAAGCCCTTTGCCCGTAATTCCCCCAAACAGGTAGCTCAGGTATTATTACTCCCTTTTTATAAATGAAGAGACAGAGACTTGGTTAGATTAAATGACCTGCTCAAGGTCACAGCTGGCATAAGAGAGATGATAATGGATAACACTTATATAGCACTTATGTGCTAAGGACTTTGTATTATTTTATTTCATCTTCATAGCAACACTGTGTACTAGATGCAATCATTCTCCTCATTTTACAGATGAGGAAACAGACAAAAAGAAGTTAAATGATTTGCCTAAGGACACACAACTAATATCAGTTAAATTTGAACTCAGGTCTTCCTGACTTCAGAACCCATACTTTATCCACTGATGCACTTAGTTGCCCATAAATGGACTCGGATCCACATCTAATTCCACCACTATATCATACTGTGGCTCTCTGTTGTACACTGAGTTGGGGTTGCTCCTAAAATAACCCCCAGGCCTCCTAACTCCCCACAGATTAGGTAACTTTAGTCTGCTCCTCTAAGACACAAGTCAGTTCTAAAAATAAAGGGAAGAATACTTGAAGGGAAACATATTTGGTGTTTTAAAATAGTTTCAGATGTTAACTGGACTCAGATCTGGAGTGGGGGATAGGGAAGCATGGTGATAAGTTCTGCCATCCTGACATGGTCTTCTGGCATCAAGTATGTCTGGTACCAGACCTTAGTTTACTTCTGATTTTAATCATGGGGGCTGGGTGGGAGCATTGGTAAGCAACAGGAAAAAAGGGGCAGTTAAATGGTGGGGAGGGAGAAGGGTCATAGAACCCTAAGGCTAGAAAAAGACCCTCGAGACCTTCTGGTTCAACTTCCTTATGTCACAAATGAGAAAACAGAGAGAGAGAGGTTATCTGAATTATCCCAAATTACATGGCTATCTATCTATTGGTTTTAACTAAAGCTAAAACTAAACTGAAACCTAGGTCTCCTGATTCCCAGTGCAAAGCTCTTTCTGCCACTCCATACTACCCCAGAGGACCTGTCATTAGGGAAGAAAAGCCAAAAAAGATTTATACATACATTCTTCTCAATAAGTGATATAAAGTGCACTCTCAGAGCGCTGGAGCCAATGCCCACAGACATGTACTTGGCATGAAGCATTTATTTCTATCCACAGCAGAATACACCAACAGGTGGGGACCTCTGAGCCTGAAATTTGAGCGTTTCCTGGGCTGCCAAAAATCTAACCTATTCTGCAAGGGTAGGACTGGTCAAAAATGAGAATTTATGCCACTTAGCTTTAAGGAATAGAATTTCCCCCATTAAACAGGGTAGGGGGCAAACCCTCTTAGGTTTTCCTTGATTAGATTAAGGTTTATCAGTTATATTTTAAAGATAGTACCATAGTCCTTGGTGAAGGTTGTTGCTGTCCAGTCATTTCAGTCATGTCTGACTCTTCATTAGACCATTTGGGGTTCTTAGCAAAGATACTGTTGCCATTTTCTTCTCCAGCTCATTTTATAGATAAGGAAAGTAAGACAAAAGGGTTAAGTGACTTGTCCAGGGTCACATAGTAAGTGACTGAGACCATATTTGAATTCACGAGATGAGTCTTCCTGACTCCAGGTTTGGCTTTCTATCTACTGGGTCATCTAGCTGCCCTGCTTAAGAGGTTGATCCCCTGCCTAGTTAAAATTCTTTCTAACCTCAGCTAAGAGAGTGATCGCCAAGACAGCCAGAATCACAATGGGGGCCAAGTTTGTTCTTTATAATTTCTCAGCTTTCAGTTTTGATTGTTTTGTGGTGGGTGTTCTGTTTACATTTTTGTACATATTTTGTACAAATAAGTTTGTATTGCTTCCCTGATTCTCCTTACTTTACCTTACAGGGTTGATCAGAATCTAGGCCACGTTCAGGAGGCATTTCTCTAGACCTCCAAAGGAAAGCTCATCCATTTCTGTACTAGATGAAGAATGATGAAAGTCTGACTGACATTTTTACCAGCCTCTATGATGTGCAAAACCATATATAACACATTGACTTCCCCTACTCTCTGTGACATTTAAAATTTCCCCATTTCACCAAGCTGATTTTCAGTGGCCTGGAGGCTGGGTGCTTCTACTGTGCATCCCTCTCTACCAATCCCGAGAGTTACTATCTTGCTTGGAACATGGTCTGCTGTAAAAAGAAGGAACAAGGAAACCAAATAGATGGCTGTTTATAAGTTGATAGGGAAGGCCCACAGAAGATAAGACTAGACTTCTATTTTAAGACTTTATTTTTGCAACTTCCTTATAAACAAGAATCTTGGAACCAAAATACATAACCCAGAGACTGTCCTTTATTGTTCCAGTATCTAGGGTGAAAGTTGGGATAGGTCATTCACTGGAGTATATTTCAGTAAAGGAATGAAGACTGATAGATAAATTGATTTCACGAAGGCATTTGACTATGACTGTCTTTGTAGCCTTATGGACAAAGTCAGAAATGTGACCTGACTGTATAATTTAGGTAGTTTCAAAGTTGACTGAAGATTTTTATCTAAAGAGTGTTGATTAATGCATTGTTAGCCACTCAAAGGTTTGGCCTCTAGTGGTAACACAAAGAACTGTTCTCCGTCCTTTTCTGTTTCTCATTTTTATCAATGAATTGCATGATAACACATTTGGCCTCCTTATTAAACTCATGATTGAACAAATCTGGAAAGGATAGTTAATGTGTTGAATGACAGAATCAAGATTAGAAAAAGACCTTGAAGGTTTAGAATAACTGAGCAAATCTAATGCTACAGAAATGCTTGTCAAGACCTGATCAACTACAAAATGATAAGATGGGGGAGACCTGGCTTAATAGCAGTCAATGTGACAAAGAGTGGCTTTAAAACTAACTAAAAACTGACTAAAAACAGAATGAATCAGAGGTGTGATGCATCTGGTTGTAGTCTTAAGTTGCATTAATAAAGCTAGCATGTTGAAGACCATTGTAACTGCTCTGGTTAGATCACATCTGGAGTGTTGTGTTTCCTTATTTTAAGTGGGACATTGACAAACTGGAGCTTATCTTTGAAGATGTCAACCAGGATGGTGAGAGAATTTGAAACCATGCCATGTGAGAAATAGTTGAAAGAGCTGAAAGCATTTAACCTTAAAAAAGATAAAATGGTAGACGTGAGAGGGGGGAGGTTGATAAATGTCTTCAAATATAAAAGGCTGCCATAGAGTAACAGAAAATGACTAGATGAATTCTACTGGATTTTGGAGGAAAAAACTAACAGATGTGGGGGTGTTATAATTTTTGTATAAAGTGATAAATTATAAGATTAGAGCTGCCCCAAAGTGGAATTGATCATCTCCTTAGGTAGTTAGATCCCCATCACTGAGTAATTACGAGGAGATGTTCGATAACCACTTGTCAGATAGCTGTGGTTCAGACATTTTAATTGTGTCTGACTCTTTGGGACCCATTTGGGGCTTTTTTGGCAAAGATATTGGAATAGTTTGACTTTCCTTCTCCGGATCATTCACAGATGAGAAAACTGAGGCAACAGGGTAAAGTGACTTACCCAGGGTCATATAGCTAATAAGTGTCAGAGGCCAGATTTTAACTCAGATCTTCTTGATTCCAGGCCCAGCACTCTACATACTACCTAGCTGCCCCACTTGTCACAAAGGAGCTTCATGCACTGAATAGGTGATTGGGTTAGATGAGTAAATTCACTCCCAATTTTTATAATCTTTTGCTTTTGTGCTCTAGAAACAAAGAAAAACAAAAAAACAAAGAACTCCTTACAATTGTCCACTCTCAAGCCAAGATTCTTCACTTGAAGAGTGAATATCATTTCTTCTTCCTACTTGATTGGGTGAACTGAGTTGCTTCCTAAGCCTGTCTTCCTCATTAGACCTTTAGTCCTGAAGGTTGCTCTGTAGTGACACAGGAAAGTCACAGCAAAGCTAGGTAATTGTTTCTTCTTTGTGGGAATCTATCTTGAAATCATAGCTGGGTACCTCTAGGAAGGTTTGTGTAGGGAGGAAAATGTCTCTGTTGCTATTTTTAATCTTATTCCTCTGAAAACATACACACACACACACACACACACACACACACACACACACACACACACTCTCTTGAAGATCTCCATAAAATATGTAGCTAAATTCCCATGATGCTGAGCAGATTTTTTTGTAGAGCAGATTTTTATTAAAGAATGAGGTTAACAAAATGGTTTCTGAGGTTCCTTCCTACCCTGAAATTTTGGAATTCTGTGTGAAACTCCAGCGGCACCCTTATCTGTTCCTTTATTTTTGCAGCTCCTTGGATTTCCTTCACTAGTCTCCCTTTCCTCCCAACACCACCCACATTTCAAAGCACTCAAAACCATAGCTCACAAGTCCCCACAGATCTATTTCTTTTACTATCCAACCAGGGGGCACATTAATTCAAACCAAAAGGCATTTAAACAGCATAGCAGAGTAAATGATAAGAGGATTCCTCATATACCCATGGGTATGTCTAACCTCCTACAGATTACCATGTCAGTGGGGGCGAGAACCTGGGTAGAGAACATATGTGGCCAGAGAATATACATGAAAGGACATATCTATAAAGTATACACGTGACTACAGCAACTCATACATCTGATACTGCAAAGCCACTCAGCCTTCTGCTGAGTTATGGTCTTTTGCCACTCCTCTCCATGCTCAATTTATCCCCTGCTGCACATATCGGATGCTCTCTGCTACTATCTCCTCATCATTAGCTAATAGGCAGCATTTTCTCCCATAAAAAAGAGGTATCTTCAATCTTTTCAGCCTGATAGTTCAAGGAACCATTTTTAGTTTTTTGTTTTTTTTTCATGATGTAAATCTCATCCAGCTACATCCAGTCAAGCAAGCCAATATAACCCTTGGCATTTTAAAGTTTTTCTTTTGACCTTCTTTTTTCCTTCTGGAGCAGGGAGTGTCCTTAAATTTAAACCCTCAATTGAATTGTGTCTTGAAATTCCTTTTAACTGCTGACCTATTTCTGGCCAATAGTCTGCATTCTATTAATCATTACAAGGGCTCTTTTTAGCAAATCCCCAAAGGAATTATGTGGGGGTGAGGTCGTCCTTTCCAATCTCCTATCGTTCCCTAGTTGCCAAGTGAATTAACTTGGGGAATAACTAGGGTAAAAATGGCACCTATAAACCCTGTGACTTGAGCCTTAGATCCCTGTGTTGTAGATCTCTGTATATGTTAGGAATTTCTGACAGCAACAAAATCAATGGTTTCTCTACATTGCTTTTACATGCCTCACTCTTTCACTCCACCACCCCCACCTGGCTTCCTTGGTATCCTGGAACCACAGTGGTTAAATTCTAGACTTCGTTAAGTAGGTGACATGGACATGGAAGGCACATCCAATTTGTTTTGCCCCTTCTCCTTGGAAAGAAAGTTAATAGGGCTGAGACAAGACATAGGTTAGTCATTAGTGATTTTGTTACAAAAGGGGCTTGAATCAATGGAAAGGCCTTGGTGGCTTAAATATTCCTGGCTCAATAGAAGCCCAGTGAAGGTTCAGATTACTTAGGCTGAGGTCAAGCTGGCATGTGAAGTTGGAGATAATTCTGCAGTTGGGGTTTAACAGTTGATTTGGAAATATTTGTGCTTTAAGTCATATTCTTTCTTTTAATTGTTCCATTTTCCAGATGTTTATACTCAGATGACATTTCACAGAAGACTGACAGTAACAACCAACCTTTGAAGGCCTGGACAGCTCAGACCTACTGGGCCAGAAGTTTCGGAGAGAACTAAGTAAAAACAGGAGAGGGAAAGAAAGGTGCTCCCAGCATGTTAGAAGATTTTCAAGAAATCCTCTGCACCAAAACAACAAAGGAGGGGACCAGGAAACAAAGTATTAATGTCATGTTTCACCATTAGCTTACCACCTGTTCTCCACCATCATTACTCAGCATCGAGGGGCGAAAGGCTAATCTGTAGCACATTTATATCAACAAACTTGAACAAAACCCTGCCTAATTATCCCATTGAACCTGAGTCCGCTTGAAATCCAGTGTAGTTTCCCAGCCTGGCTGGGCGCCAGCTTCAGCAAGCTGGTGTCCATAAGTACTGGTTAATGACAATGTCCTTTCATTCCAGGGGTAACATAATTGCCAAAAACAGTTTACAGGTTCATTATTTTTATGACCATACTTCAGAAAGAGGTTGGCAGAGAGGGATTCCTGGTTCATTTGAGAGTAGAGATCGCATCCTGGTGATAACATGATTAGGCTTCTACCCTCTAAAAATAGCTCCTTTTTAATTTAAAAAAAAATTTTCTAGTTCTTGCCAAAATGAAAAGGCTAGCACAATGCAATACAGGGAAAATAGGGCCTCTGTGCTGGGTTCTACATGCCGGAGACCTGGGTTCTGGTCCTTCCACCCTTCATTGGCTGATTTACCTATCAATTCAACAACCATTTATTTCTTAAATTTTTATTGCCTGCTTAATGCTGGGGGAGCTACAAATACGGTACATAAAGATCCATGAGAGTCCTTGCCTTCATAGAATTGATGATCTGGTCGCATGACATTAGGAAAAATCACTTCATCTAGTTAATCCTAGTTTATGCAAATAATGACCATATCATCGCCTGATTCACAGGGTTATTATAATAATCATAATAGTAAATGAAATATGGAATAGTTTATATGAGATATTAATAGTATATATATAGCATATATAATAGTAAATAGTAATATATGTAATAGTATGTAACATATAATAGTAAATGAGATATAAAGATATAAATGAGATATAGATATAAAGGCATTTTTTTCAATGGTAGCACACTATATAAAGGCAAAGGATGATTATTAAGGCATTCTTGATGTTTTTTCTGTAATAATCTCATACCAATCAGAGTCGCTATGAGCACTAAAACCTGATTGCTGTCTCTACACAAAGCTGAAGTATCCCAGTATAGACCTATCCCCTACATGGTTTTCTTGCACATAGTTAGCAAAACTTCCAGGAAGGTGAAGAAGGAAAGAAGTTATAGCTACGATGATGTTCTTGGCTACCTAGAACTGGGAATTAGACAGATGTGGAAACTTCTTACTAACTGATTAAAAGAAGATTTATTACTAACTGGGGCATATTTAAAGGAGGGTCTGCTCTGTGTACAATGGCATAGCTATGTGCTGGAGTAGGCCATTGGCAAAGTTCTCTCATTCCAGGGGCATTATTTTTATGACTATATTTCAGATGCTAGTTGGCTAAGAGTAATTCCTGGTTCATTTTAAGGGGAACTGGCAGAGTAAATCAAGGAGCTTACAATCTATTAGGTAAATACGTACAACCAGAAATGGTGGGTTGTGGTGAGGGAGTCCAAGAAGAACCATTAACTGTTGATATGGAAAGAAAGGGAAAGATGGGAGAAATGTTGTAGAAAGACCATCAACAAAGCTTGGCCACTGATTAGATATAAGAGAGGAGGGAGTGTCAATGAAAATGGAACAGTCAAGGGTGACTGGAACTATGATCATTCCTTCAACAGAAGTGGGAAATTTGGCGAAGGGATTGATTTAAGGTGAAATATGCTGAATTCCACTTTCAGCACATTGAGTTCAAGAAGTCTAGGGAGTAGAAATTGTCTTTCTGGATCATCCCTCTGCACTTTTGTTTACCTTTCCCCATTGGTGAGTTCCTTCTGAGTTTTCCCTTTCAGGGAGAGGCTCACACTAGCCATCCCATCTCTGTTTCTGACTCTCTGGACTTTGCTGCCATGAACCGACTGGAGCTTCACCCAATACCCATAGTCTTTTCATTCTGGGTGATCCCTCCACCTCTTTGGCTCTCTTGTTACTGTTCTCCTCCCTAGGGCCTCCATTTCAGGGAAAGGCCCCAGGCTGGCCCTCCTTTACCATAGTGTTCCCACACAGATACCTTCCTCCTGGCTCTCTTTATGTGTTGTCTTCGTCCATTAAAATGTAGGCTCGTTGAGGCCAAGGACTATCTTGCTTTTTCCTTTGTGCCTAACACAGTGCCTGACATTAATAAATCTTTGTTTACTGACTAACTTCCTGGAGAGAAATGAATGATTGCACTATAGGCATTATAGAGAGGTTGAGTCCAGAATGATATTAGTTATAGCTGCCCTCTAAGAGAAGAGCTGATGCCTCCTAGAATGTCTACTATTATACCTGTATCTGTGCATGTGTATATTATGTGTATTATGTATCATGTGTTTTATGTGTATGTGTTATGTGAAAAATACCAAAAAGAGGATGGAAGAAGCAGTAGAGATAGGAAAATACACATATGTTTCACATTCATGGAATCACATTGTAGAGTTTGAAGTGATCTAAGAGGCTCTGTTTTTCACCCCATAGCTGAACAATTATCCTCTCTGCCATGTAGCTGACAAATGATCATCCTGGACATAGAACTGGAGCTGGAAAAAACTTGTTCTTTGCTCCAGGGTGGGCAGCTGCCTACATTCAAGAATTTTGCCCAGGGAGACAAGTATATAGAGGGGCTGTTGATTAGGGCAGCCTCTGACCAATGGGACGAATTTCTTAGTCAGCCTAAAGATATTACCCTGGCACGTTGCTGAGGAGAAGCAGGAAACTATACTGATTGGTTTTTAGTGACTAAGGTTGTCTGTAATGACAGACTAAAGAAGGCTGTTCTCATTGGATTTTCCTCCCTGGCTTATAAAATCAGGCTGGTTGTGCTTTTTCTTTTCCCAATGGAACTCAGCAGAGTATACCTTTATTCTGGGGGAAAGGAGATGGGGAAGAAGACTGGGCTCATGGGGAAGATTTCTTTTTTTTTGTCTCCTCTTTTCCAGTAATTATTAGAAACTTGCTGCAGTAACATATACTGAATGCTATGTGGCATAAGACTTTGAGTCTTTAAAAGCTTCCAGAGTCATCTGCCTTAGTATTTCCTTTTCTGAGCACAGGTCAAAGAGAAGAGCTCCAAAGAATGAATCTTCCTTGTATGAGCAGCTAAGGAATTGTTAGAACTCCTAAAAAGTATGATATTACAGAGAGGAAGGATTCTGACAGAGGGTTTTCTCAGCCTTGGGGATTAGCTTGTGGGGGTAATCTTAAGTTTGAGAGTACTTGAGTCCAAGTATTTAAATACCAGACTGAACTGGTAGGGGGAGAAAATCTTCTCATCAGCATGCTTAATCCAAAAGGAAGACATTCTCCAAAAATAGATTTCTTCTCTACCTGAAGCATTAAAACTACACCTTGCAAGGTTAGGAAGTCTGGACCCTGCCAGTCTTCCTAACCTTGCAAGGTGTAGTTTTAATGCTGTAGTTTTAATGCTTTTTGCTTTTATGCTTTAAGGCTTTAATGTTTTTAATGTTTTTTGAGAGTGAAGATCCAAGATGAAGGGTAGAACCTCTCGCTCAACAAAATATGTTTACCTTCCAGAAAAAAAGCAACGGTCTAATGGGTTATGTGACTGTATCTGTTCATGGGCTTTGGTGATTTTTTAAACGTCATATGAATTTTCTGTGGAGGTGAAGTCTGCTCCATGCCACATATACCATATTGTACAGATTGAGTAACTTGGGTTAAAACTAGATGTTTTAAAATATAAAAAGCATATTTTAAGATTTTTTTGGAGTATTCTGATTGGGGAGGGGAAGGAGAATGGGATGAATGAAAGAGACAAGACAACCCTCTGGAGGCAAGCTCCAATAGACTCAATGCCTGTGAACCCAGATTTCTTGGGAAGGAGGTCACCCTTGACCACTGATTATATAATCATTACCTACCTATAGAAGATGTTACTTTTGACCTCTGAATCCCCAGCATTTTATTTCCCTTGGCTGGTGACAGCTTGATTATCCTCTATACCCACTCCAGTAGGTTAAGGTACTTCTCTAGAGGGTCAGCCATGTGGATAAAATTCATTCTAAAGATCCTAAGGGTAATCATTGTATGGAAGGAAACTTGTGTCTACTACTAACTGTGATTCCTGAACTCCCACTGGTATGGGTCTAATTTAAACAAATTATCCATTATGACACTACTAACTCTTAAATATGAAACATTTACTAAATAAGAAGGCAAAAAGCCCAACCCAATCATAATCATAGCTGTGTTGTAACTCTTCCACAAATGCACATGGTGTCTTTGAGGGAGAATGGGCACAAACTTACAGAAGCCCAACAGTAAGCCAAATGAGCAGGGAAACTCAGGGGCAGCTTAAACGTCTAAACCATGTGCCTTGATGTCCTTGGCCTTTTTTGGGAATAGTCTACACTATAAATCACCTCCTAGGTGGAACCATTTAACTTCTAGGCCTTCAACTCTCCTGCTGAACAAAACTACTTTCCTGTTACTATTGGCCCATTAAAAGTGTTAAGCTTTTTAAACTCAGTCTTAAGCCTGGTATTTGCAAAACTTCCCAGATTGGCTCCCTTGGCCGAATAATTAATGAGGCAGTTTTCTCTCTTTTAATGAAAAACAGTTGGTTCCCTTAAGCCTTGCATCTACAAACCTATTCAGGTGTGCACTCTGGTTTTGAGTGATAAACCCCTCACTGGCTATAGAGGGCAGTAAAGGGCAGCGTAGGCAAGGCTTTGAGGCATTTCCAGCTCTCTCAAGCTGTAGACGGCACTAGAGAGCAAGACACAACCTTACCCCAGTCAACTCTTCACATAGAGGATTCTGGTTTTGCCAATCAGCTCCCAACCTCAGAGATTCCCTCTAATTAGATCAGGTCCCTGCAATTTTTTTCCTTTCTTAGCTCCTTTATTGTATGTGTTCTGTGTTTTGGTTTCTGGCTTCTAACATCTCAGTTCCCTAAGCAGCTTCTCTGATTGACTTCTTTGCCTTCTCTTTTCTATTTCTCAGTTGGCTTCTGTTGTGAATTCTCATTGACCTGAAATCAGGGTTTCCTCATGTGTGGAGAAAGCTATCTACATTTCTGTCAGATGACACAAATACCCATATATAATCATCCTGAAGTCCCCAAACCATCCTTTGATTCAGTTTCCCAATACTTAACTTCAATAAACTTTGGGGGAAAAAAAGCGTACTAAAATTAGCCACTGGGAAACAATGCATGGTAACTCTCTTTACATCAGTCAGTACAGCTGCATCTGAGAAGCTGCTGTTTTTCTCAGGATCCCTTTTATCTTAGAGGTTGCTGTTTCACAGTTCCTCAGAATTGTCTTTATTTCTCCTCCAGCTGTCTTTCTCCATATTTCTCATTGAAATGTCTTTCTTTCTGTACGATATAATAAATAAAATATCCACATAAGAAAGGGACATTATGTAATCATTCCTTTTAATCCAATAACTCCATTGTTGGGAACATAAATTATGTTTTATATATGTATGTATGTATATAAATATATACATATGTATATATAAACATATACATATGTATATAAATATATACATACATACACATGTATATACATACGTGTGTATATACATATATATCCTTTAAAAGGAGCTAATTTTCAAAGATGTTTATAGCAGCAATATAGGTAATTGCAAATAATAGTAATCAGAAGCTATCTAAATGTTCAATAATAAAGGAATGATTAGATTATGGTATATTGCTACGTTACTCTAATGGAAACACTTTAATGCAGTTAAGACTGACTAACATGAAGAATTCAAGGAAATCTGGAAAGTTCATTATGAAATAACAAGAAGTGAAAAATAAATAAAGAAAAATCAAATATATTCAAAGTATTAGGGGATCTGGGTTCAAATTCTGACTCCACTACTTACTGCCTACCTCCTGGCAAACCACACGAACTCTGTGGGTCTCAATTTCTTTAGCTATAAAATGAGCTTAGACTAAATGATATCTGAGGTCTCTTTCAACTCTAACTGGGCATCCTCTAATTTTATGTGCCTCTCTGAAATATGCAAATGTCTGGGCCCATCAGCCTATTGGGTTACAAAGTGGTGTTAATGAAGCCCGAATCAGGGGTCAATCCCTGTATTAACCAGTGAGTTTTTCTTTTAAAAGAGAAGAGAATAACTGTGCCAGATAGGGCTTATGCTCTGTCAACTAACCCTTTGCATTCTTTCCCTGCCCTCTCCCATATCAGATCTTTGTTCATTTTGTCCCTTATGAATGAAATTTAGAATAAGTTCTAATGCCCCCCTCTTCTGGACAGTGACAGCTTCTAGAAGCAATAACCAGAAGAAATGGCTTCTTGTGCTGAGGGATGAATTACTGACAACAAGATCCTTTTCTCTTGGGATCAAGAGATACTGCTCAGATGTTGAAAAGATCTGCTTCCCTCCCCCATTCTTAATTTTTTTTTTCTAATTAAATCACATTTCTCCAAGTGTCATTATTCTTTAGCATTTATTAGAAGGAATTCAGCTGCAGGGGGTTATTCTAGTGATACAGGCCATGAGGAAAAGCTTCCAGTTGGGGAGGGTGACATCTGTTTTCTCCTTTTTGCTTTCTTCTCCCATTCCTTCTATATTCTCAGAAAAATGGGAAAGGAAAAATGTAAGTAAAACCAACAGATTTGTCACTGGGCAAATGTTCAGTGGGAGTTTGACCTTTTAAAGAGGCAGCCCTCAAAAGACTCTGTCAACCCCACTAGGGACAGTCAGTCAACAAAATATTCATTGGACACATAATGAATACATATTCTTGTGCAAAGTGCTGTGAATGGAAAAAATGAAGTAATAGTAATTACATTAGCTATCTCTCAGAGCTATTGTAGGGAAAGCATTTTGGAAACATTAAGACAATTAAATTTATATAACATAGGGAGGACATACCTCACTTATTCTGTGGTTGCAGACAAGAGAGCCCCATGTGACAAAGGTACGCGCGCGCGCACACACACACACACACACACACACACCTATCCATTATCTGTATCTCCTGACTTCTGGCATCATATGAATTTTTATGCAACTTTCAAACTAAAAATGAGTAATATCCTTAGTACTTAGTTGTAATATTTGTACAAAGTCCACTTTAATGAGGAGACACTAGCCATGAGCCAAACCCAAGCTTTGTTTTTAGGCATTTCCTCCCAGAGTTCCATTATGAAGTGGTATAATGAATCAAAAAGTACAAGAAAAGCTTAGTAATATCCTCTTATTAGGAGTCAGTTTCTGCCAGAACTGAACCCACGTTCAGGGCATGAGCATAGACTTGGGGCACCTTGATGATATTTTCCCTGTGTCAGATAGTGTGTACCTATAAGCTTACATATGCAGGAGTCTCCTTTCTTATTAGGTAAGCTTCTTGATAACAGGTTTGTTGCTGGCATTGTATCTTCATTGGTTGATATATATTAATAACATTGATTGTTTCTGCCTCTTCTATAAACACAACTGGAATGGTGATGTTAGAGTCCAGGTACCATTATCCTAGGTGGTAAAAAGATTTTGTTATGAAGATCTTTGCAGATTTTATTCATGTTTTACCTTCTTGTTGTCCTCTTCCAGCTTCATTCTAAAATATACCTGTGTTGGTTTTACTCATTCAAGTCTCTTTTTTTAAGTTCTTTTAAACTGCTTTTCCCCTCCACTGCTTTTCTCTGCTTTATAAGGTGATACTGTTCATTATCTTTCTCCCGTTTTCTCCGAAAGATTTCACAAATTTATATTCTAAAATGGAACTGCTCTTGGCTGTTGTATCTTTCTTCTTGGAAAATCATGTGTTTTCTGATTGGAGGCAGGGTGGCTTAGATTCCTTTCATTTCAGTGATTTCCTATTAGTTTATGTAGGTTAAACTTTTACATAAAATTGTTACAATATGTCAATGTCTTCTGTCCACCTATATTGACTTTTTCAGACCAATAACTTCCCTAAGCAGAAGGTTCGAGTTGTTTTCATTGCATGCATATATATTTTCTCAGTTTCATTCTTTTCTATGACTTTGAAATTTTATTTTTGTTCAAAACAAATTGGTAGTCTGGTTACATACAGATAGTTGATTCAGAGAGGACTCCAATACTAATTACAAGTCATTCTTGTCTTTTAAAATATAATCAACTTAATTTTTTTCTAATGTTATTTTGTGCTTGACATAGTCAGCTCCTCCCAATTCCTTTTCTGAAGACGACATTTGTGATCTCTAGGCATGAATCTTCTGTATTATCTACAGTCTCTGGCCCCTTTCATTTCCTAAGGCTGGTCCATTTATCATCATCATCATCATCATCATCATCATCATCATCATCATCAATGCCTTGCTTTGAAGTCATCTAATATTAAAATTTATGTCTTCCAAATTTGGAAGGTCTTATGATCTTGGTATACTAGCTCTACTTCTTTATCCCCGGTAACAGATTGTGCAACTTGAAGAATTTGCAAATATTTTCATGACAGCTTTTTTTTGTGAAGCTTACTATGAGTATTATTATATGGGATACTCAAATGTTCCATGAAATGGTTTGTCTGACTGCCTTTGCACCAGTGATAAAAACCAGGTTTAACAATTCTTTTATTCATTTTTCCAACCTGTAAACCACCTTTCTATTTCAATGCACTTTTCTTCAGGCATCCCTTTTCATTGCTATTATTACAGAGTTTATTAATATATTAAATTTAATGTATCAGTTTCAATAATGCTCTGCTTCACAGTATCCCCTTCAGAATTTCCTTTTCCTTCCTTCTGTGTATTTTTAATGGTTCATTTATGCTATTCTTTGGGTCCCCTTATTTTTTGCATTATTATTACTAATTCTCCAATCTCCCTCCCCGCCCCCCCCCCCTTTCTTAAAGTCTGCCTTTATAACAAATATCTAATAGTCACGCAAAGGAAATTCAAATATTGGTTTTGTCTGAAAATTCAGGCTTCCTTCTTTGCCTTTTAGTTCATCATTTCCCATCAAGAGATGGGAAGCATGACTCATCATCAGTATTCTGGGGCCATATTGACTGCCTTCATTGATGTGAGTTTTTAAGTGATTCAAAGTTAATTTTTTCACATTATGGTAGTGATTGTATAAATCATTGTACTCCTCCCTTTGCTCTGCATTAATTCATACAGGTCCTTCCAAGGTTTCTCCAAAGCTCTTCTTTTTGTCATTTCTTATGGCTCAGTGATGATCTATTACATTTGCATGCTTTAATTTGTTCAGTCATTACCCAACTAATGAGCCGTTCATTGTGAAATGTGCTGGGGAAACAAAGTCAAAAATAAAACAAGTAGTTCCTTTCTTCAAAGACTTTAATCTAAGAAGGGGTGACAACATGTGTACATCTAAGTATACATTTTTTAAAAAGTCATTTTAGGGCAGAATGCACTAGCAGGTGGGGTTATCAGGTAAAGCTTTATATAGAACATGCTGCATAGATATAAAAGTGCTACATATGGGAGACAGTAAGAAGGCCAGTTTGACTGGATAAAGGAAGAAAATCAGCATTTGTTAAATTAAGCTGATTTGTTAATCAGCATTTGTACTATGTACAAAACACTATGCTAAGCACTTTACCAATATTATCACATTTGCTTCTTACAACAATTCTGCTATTATTGTTCTCATTTTACGTTTGAGGAAACTGAGGCAGACAGCATTTAAGTGACTTGTGCAAAGTTGGACAGCTAGTGATTATCTGAGGCTGGATTTGAACTCAAGTCTTCTTGACTCTAGATGCAGAACTCTATCTATGTACCACCTAAAAGGTCATTTAAACCAGTGGCATCAAACTCAGATTAAAACCAGATCCCTGCAGGCCACATATTGATGAGCTTGGAACCAATGAGCCATGAATTCTGATACCTTCACCTTCATTTGACAGATGCCAAACTATGACCCCAAAATGGAAAGTGATTTGCCCAATGTTACATAGCTGCTAAGTACAAGAATCTACATCTTAAATCACATAATCTGAATTTGAAATGCTACTACTACTGTCTAATGAAAAAAGTGTTTTTCTTTCTGTTTTGGTGTCAGAAGACTGATTTTGAATTCAAACTCTGCTATGGGCTAACTATGTGACCTTAGGTTAGTCATCTCACCTTCCAGGCCTCAATCAGAAACATAACTAGGAATTCTGTTGCCTGGGGAAAATTCACTTGAGATTAGGGGAGGGAGAATTCATCAGAGGTACAGGAAAGACTTGTATTTCTCTTCAGGCGATTAATACCCATATCACTGGCACTTCTAGTGCAAGATTTTGGGTGGGTCCTCAGGCCCAGGGGTGTAAAATGATCTTGGTCATTTCATGCAGCTGCTCCACGAAAGGAAGCCTTCCCTTGCAGGGGTAGTCCTGCCTATAGCCCTTTGGCACAGTGACAATTGATAATCCCTCCAATCTTAGAAACAGGCATAAGTGTGGGGGAAGGTGGGCTTTAGTTGACAAATGAATGATAGCAATGCAACTCTGGTAGTGACAATATGGTTAAATGAGGTAGATGAGTTCATATGAAACCTTGAGGTCCATGAAGGAATTCCAATCCACCCCCCCCCCCCACCCCTAGTACCCCACCCCCAATATTGAGGCAAAGCTCCACTTGCCTCACCCACTCTATTTATGGCTCTTGTCTTACTTTCTTCCTCTGTAAAATGCAGGGCTTGAATTAAATAATCTCTCAGGTTCTTTTCAATTCTAAATTCAATGATTCTATGATCATGGAATCAATTCAAAGCATTTGCGGAGTTTAAAACAAAATTCGATCAGTTCCAATTAAGCAGAAACAGAATCACTTACATGAGTCAAGCCAAGAAAACCAAATACTAGCTTTGTCTTGTCTAACAAGTGTCAGACACTCAGATAAAAAAAAAAAAACCTAGAGCTTAATTCAGCTTTTAAAGTGTTTAAGGAGAATCTGCAAAATCCATCAAGACCTCAAAGGTCTTCCAAGTTTTTTCCTCCTTACTAATTTTTTTTTTTGGCCAACGTTTCTGCAATAGGTTAGGGATTTTTTAAAGGGTGTCACTTTTCCTCACAGTCTATCTTTTCCCCTTGCTTCACTCGACACTGATTCTGCTGAATTCATAATCATTTTAGTATAAGTATGCTGGGATACCAAATCCTGGCCTCCATCGTGATGAAACCATCTCAGTGAGAATTCTGAAGCTAAGCAGTACTCTCATTTAAACATGGAATTCATGAAATGTGCCTTTTATTTTGTTATTAAACAAAATTAGGTTACTACTTGGTGAAAAACAATTTTTAAACAAAAAAAGATTTTTTTTAACTTCAAAAATGACCAATGATGCAAAAGCTTCTCTATCTTTAGTATAGTTAGGTTATGGTAACTACAGTAAAACTCCAGGAGTTATGTACTCTACATAATAAAATATTGATAGCTTATTAAGTTAAATAGTAAAACTTTAGGCAAAAAAGAGTCTAGCATATTAAGTCGGTAAACCATGCTGACCTAAACTATGAGTTTATGGGTTGGGTTTTTTCTCCTTTTTTAGCATCTGCATTTAGTTATGCTAAATTTTATTATACTAGTTCAATATAGTTTTGTGATTAAAAACCTATTCACTACTTATCTGGTTATTCTTTTTACTAGCTTTTCAGTCAGCATGTGCCTCAGAATGTAATTTAGTCAAACACCTTGCCCAGGACCAGAGGGGAAGTATGCTTTGAAAGGATGCACATTTTTTTTAAACTATAATTGAAAATTACAAATAAAAAATTGAGAAGCCAAAGGGAGCCATGATTCTTATCCTTTCATTCTGGTTCGCAGAAATGTCCTTATGTATGCCTTATTCAGTGTCATGTGATTCTATTTTCCTTCCTCCTCTCTGCTGTTCAGTTTTGACCTCAGCCACCTATAGTAATGTAGCAGCAAAGAAATATGGATAGTACAAAATGCCAGATAATCCAAATACAACCAATAACTGTGATTGACCCCAGAGTCTAGCTGATTTGCCTTTAGTGCATGACTTCAGTGAACCCCGCTGGGCGATGAGGAGCAGAGTAAGAAGTCCAGCAAAATTTATGAAGTCATTACATCATATGTGGATAATCAATATACAATAGTATCATACAAAAAAAAAAACCCAGCAGTTGGTGAGAGGATCAGAGAGGAACAGGAGATGGAGCTATTAAAATTTCTACAATAAAGATTTTTTTTCCTTTGTTTCATTTTGTCTTGTTTTTAAGGTGGACCAGAATGCTAATCGATGAAAGAATGAAGCAGTTAAAATAAAATGGCTCAATTATTCCAGTCATATTTAAATATTCCATTTCAAAGGACCATAGAAGGAACCTAAAGAGGTTATTTGGGCATGATAGTAATGTATCATCTAGACAATTCATGTAATGCATGTAACCCACAAGAATTCATGTATACAGAGTATAGTAAAGAAATATTTCTATTAAATAAATAATAATAGTGATATGGGGGCATTGTGAACTATGTTTCTGTTATTATGAAAATGGAATCAGTAAATGCTTTTGAAGACTGAATTACAATCTGCATTATTTGCCAGCTCCTCCAAAAACTTTCCTTGTTTGCATAGTTTGTTCAAGGAGTATTTAAGGCAAATTAAGAGAACTTTCAACAAGATGACTAATAGAGTTGGCTTACCTTTACCACCTCCTAATAGCAAGAAATGTATCAAATAGAGTAATAAAAGCAAGGCAAAGAGAAGACAACATTTCCTTCAAGGTAATTCATACTAACCCCTATCATTACCAGCACCATCAACAACCAACTTGGTTGTAGCTCAACCAAGCTCTACTCTCTACTCTCCATGCTAGACCCTAGGCTCTAAGATGCAGGAAGATGCAGTAGAATTTATAAGATTTACCCTTAGAATTAATCGAACCAGACCCATAAGATCTCCTTCTTGGGTCAAGTTTGTGATTTTAACTATTTCCAGAAGTCTAGATGAGAGACAGAGATACAGATACACAACACACACACACACACACACACACACACACACACACACACACACACGCTGAGAGAGAGAGAGAGAGAGAGAGAGAGAGAGAGAGAGAGAGAGAGAGAGAGAGAGAGAGAGATTGAGATTAGGTGGCCATGGATGGGACAGTAGCCTAGCAATATTAAATAAGAGATTAGCCCTAATTCCAACCTTCTCTCAGCACTCTAAGAAAGCTAGAAAATCACTTAATAAATTTATTAAAAAGCAACTAAAAGAGAGGAGGACTTTGAGGAAGATAGCTGAATAAGATATGTAATAATTATACTAAGTTCTAACACACAGTACTTTAAAATTTCAAAGTAGCAAACTTCGATATATATATATATATACATATATATACATGTGTGTATATGCACATAAATAATTAATACATAAATATCTTTATAAATAAAATATAATAAATCAAATATATAAATATCTCATTTCTTACCAATACCAACACTGGGGGATGGGTTCTATCACTATCCCCATTTTATAGATGAGAAAACTAAAGGTAAGACCTGCCTAGGGTCATGAATTATTAAATGTTTGATATGAGATTCAAACTCAAATCTTCCAGGCTGCTTGCCTCCTAACTCCCCTTTTATTATTTCCAAGTAGTGCAAAATGTGACATGGCAAATAATCATCAACAACAAACAATACAAATTTAAATATAAAGCAGTTATTAAGAAATAACTAAGTTGTGAAATCAATATTCCCAAGGTTTTTTTAAGAGAGGTGGTGTCTAGATTAGTAATTTCATTACTAAGGAGAATTCCCTAACGGGTGTAAATCATCTACTTGTCTGTGACTTATAGTCTTATGAAGTTGTCTGGGAATCCTAATAGATTAAGTGATTTGTCCATGAAAATGCAGGCAGTAAATTTTAGAGGCAAAACTTGAACTTGGATTTTCCTGATTCCACATCCAGATCTCTATCCATCTGCTATACTGATTGTCTAGAGAAGACTGTTAAAAAATTTATTCTTTGAGCATCTTTGAGTCAACAAAGAGAACATTTATGGAAAACTTTGATGGGAGCGAAGTGTTAAAAGAATTGGGAGAGGATGGAAAAGTTAAATGACTATTTCTTGGACTAAAACTCATATTCCTTCATGAGTAAATCAATCTTTTTGAGGAAAAGCAAAAAGTAAGAACCTTAACTAGGGGAGACTTTAGGCAGGAGAGATCCAGAGATACACACTGATCATTGCCCTGGGGTTTAAATGAGAGAGAATTCTGGGGTTTTTTTTGTTCTCTTGCCCCATATGGTTGTGCTTTGGGATGGTGGAAAATATCACATGTAGATAACTGAAGCGGAGAAATATCAGTCAGATCCTACACACAAAAGTGGAACATTTTGGACAACATTGCATGACATTTCCCTGGATTTTGGATGGTCTGGAGGATGTGGGGGGTTGGCAAGGATTAATCTGGTTTTATCTAGGAAAATCTGAAACTGCAAGTGGCCTTTTTCCCAAAAAGACTGTGTTTCTTAGAACCACCTCCCCTTCCCAGGGATGGTCAATGTTAAAGAGCAGGAGAATAAGAAAACACTTCTAAGGGATGAGCCACTAGTTTCAGTATAGGCAAGTGGTAAATAAAAGAGCTTGGAATAAGACTGTTCCCACTAACTCTGGAGGTAAAGGTCCACGCTGCCTTCATTCACGAATGAGCATATCTGAAAATAAGAATTCTCAGAAGATTAAAAAAAAGACTAGGAAAAGAGGCAGAAGATACTAAAGCAATAAGCCAGAGACAAAAGAAAGGGGAGAAAGATTCATACATACATACACATACATATAGTTATATACATTTTTTGATAAAATGATGGAAACTAAGGGGGAGTACCCATTGTTTGGAGGATGGCTTAAGAAATTATAGTATATTAAAATAATAGAACATGATTGAGCTATAAGTAAAGACAAAAGAGACAGAATCCTGGGAAGACTTGTATGAACTGATGCAGAGTGAAATCAGCAGAAACATGAGAACAATTTATATAATAATGACATCATAAAGGCAAACAGGAAAGCAGAAAGGGAGGAAATTAAGTAAAGGTGTAGGGGGGGAGACTGAAAGAAGAGAGGACAGATGGGGGAGGCAGTATATAGAAGCAAAACATGGTCAAGAAGGAAAAGGGTGAAAGGAGAGATGACAAAAAGGAGAAAAAAATAGGATGGAGGGAAATACACTGTTAGTAATCATAACTGGGAATGTGAATGGGATGAACTTTCTCATAAAATAGAAGCAGATAGCAGAGTAGATCCAAAACGGAATTCTACAACATATTATTTACAAGAAATGTGCTTGAAGCAGAGAGATACACATAGAGAAAAGCTAAAGGACTGGAGCAGAGTCTATTTTGCTTTAGCTAAAATGAAAAACAAAACAAAACAAGGGTAGCAATCCACATCTCACACCAAGCAAAAGCAAAAATAGACTTAATTTTAAAAGATAAGAAAGGAAAGTACATCTTGCTGAAAAGTACCACAGACAATGAAGTAATCTCAATACTAAACATTTATGCACCAAGGGGTATAGCATACAAATTCTTAAAGGAGAAGTTAAGTGAGTTACAGGAAGAAATGGACAGCACAAGATAGTAGTAAATGACCACAGTAACCTAGGGCCTGATAAACCTAAAGACCTCAACTTTTGGGATAATAACCTACTATTTGACAAAAACTGCTAGGAAAACAGGAAAACAAAGGGACACAAACTGGGTATAGACCAACATTTCACAACATATAGCAAGATAAGTTCAAAATGAGTACATGACTTAGATATAAAGAGTGATACCATAAGCAAATTTGAAGAGCCAAGAATAGTCTACCTGTCAGGTCTATGAAGAAAGGAAGAACTCATGACTAAAAAAGAGAGAGAGAGCACTATCAGATGTAAAATAAATAATTATTATGGTATGAAATTTAAAAGGTTTTGCACAAACAAAACCAACATGACCAAGATTAGAAGGAAAACAGAAAATTGGGAAACAATCTTTCTAGTGAGTACCTCAGATAAAAACCTTTTTTTTCAAATACATAGAAAACAAAGTCAAATTTATAAGAATACAAATCATTCCCTAATTGACAAATGGTCAAAGGATATGAATAAGCAATTGTCAGATGAAAAAATTAAAGCTATTTACAGGCATATGAAGAAGTGCTCTAAATCACTCTTGATTAGAGAAATGTAAATTAAAACAACTCAGAGGTACCACCCCAGACCTATCAGATTGGCCATTATTACAAAAAAGGAAAACGATAAATGTTGGAGAGGAAATGGGAAAATTGGAACACTAATGCACTGTTGGTGGAGTTCTGAATAGATCCAACTATTCCAGGGAGCAATTTCAAACTTAGCCCAAAGGGCAACCAAACTGTGCATACCATTTGATCCAGCAAAACCACTACAAGGTCTGTATCTCAAGAAAAATCATAAAAGGCAATAGGATCTACACGTGCAAAAATATTTATAGCAACCCTTTTCATTGTGGCAAAATATTAGAAATTGACGGGATGCCCATCAACTGGGGAATGGCTGAATAAGCTGTGACATATCAATGTAATGACATAGTATTGTTTGATAAGAAAAGATGAATAGGCAGATTTCAGAAAAACCTGGAAAGATTTATATGAACTGATGCAAAGTAAAATGAGCAGAACCAGGAAAACATTGTACACAGTATCAGAAATATTGTGTAATGATCAACTATGAATGACTCAACTCTTCTCAGCAACACAATGATCCAAGATAAATACAAAGGACTTACAAAGGAAAATACTGTCCACATCCACATAAAGAAGTGATGGGCTCTGAATGAAAATTGAAGCATACTTTTTCACTTACTTTATTCTTTTTTGTGCATTATTTCTTTTGGTCTGTTTCTTAATTCACAGTGTTTTACATGATAGTACATGTATAACCGATATCAAATTGCCCACCAATTTAGGAAAAGGGGAGAGGACAGAGGGAGAAAAATGTGGAACTCAAAGTCTTGTAAAAAATGAATGCTAAAAATTGTTTTGACATACAATTAGGGGAAAAATAAAATACAATTAAAATATTGACAACATGCAAATCTGTTGGATTATGCAGATTTGGCAAGGTGTTTCTTTCTTTTTTAAGGGATGGAAAAGGGAAAACAAAATAAATGTTTGTAAATATGGAAAATGAAATTTTAAAATAAGAGTGAGGCATAGGAGAGATCTATAAAGTGATCTAATACTTGGGAATATAGAAAAGGGAGCAAGGCTTTTGTCTACCAGAAGTTCTACCTCATATAAAGAACTAAAAGAGAAGAAAGACAGCTCATGAATGGGAGATTCAATCCTAGAGCATCCAAAAAGGGAAAGGAGTAATGAAGGAATGGAAGAAATTTAACATTGTCTAGCAAAGTGTGATATCAATGAATGAATTCATACTAAGGCAGGGGTGTCAAACATACTCCCTAAAATACTCCCAAGTGCTTTACTAACCAGACAAAAATGTAATTGAAAAATATTTAACACTATAAATGAAAATATAATAAAATACTGATAGTACTACATTTTAAAGCTAAGCTAATGTGCTGCCTGCATGGATCCTTACTTACAGATTAATGGCCTCATTTCTATTGGAGTTGGAAGCTTCTGATAACTGAGAGACTAGCTGCTAGTGGGGAGGGGATGTTACACAGGGAGGATTCTGTACTGCATTCATAATGTCTAGGAAATCCAAGTATTATAAAGAGAAGAAAATGAGGTTTTAAAGAATAAAAATGCACAAATTTTAACTGAGACAGAGTAACATGGTAGAGGAAAGGAGATTATGCATGTAGAGTGTGATCAGATTAGTGCAGATAAAACAAACTTGTTGGTAACAAACTGAGGGTATGATATAGACACAAGTGATGATATATGTAGTCAAGGAGGGAAAAATTAATATGACAATTTAGCGGAAGAAAACACAGACTGAACAATTATAATAGTAAATATAAATGAATTAAACCTGATAGCAGAATGAAATAGGATGGCCAGCTGAATAAATAAATAAAATTAAATAAATTGCCAATGATAAGAAATTCATTTAAAGCATAAAGGAACAAATACAGTAAAAACGATGGGCTAAACAAAATGTATAATGTCTAAGTCAATTTAAAAAACAGTAATGAGTTGGTAATCATAACTTCAGATAAAGAAATACTAAAAACACAATGTTAAGGAGAACAAATAGGGAGACTGCTATGTTATAATTTGTTATACTCATGGCATACACCTAGCATTTTAATGTTTTCAAAACTCTTTGCATATGTCTTACAGGGAAACAAAACCATTATAAGCATCAAATTGTCTAGCATACAAGCTCTTCAAAGATATGGCAACAAATTGTTTTAAAAAAAATACTAACTGCAATAGTTTTAGGACACTCTAATAGTCCTCATTCATACCTAGATAAAGCTATGAGAAAGATGAATGAGATTAAAATATTGGGGCTAAACATATTGAAAATAGTGGGTAAAATAGAAAAATATAGACATTTAAAATAAAACTAAGAAAAATTCTGAATAAGTAGTAGATCCAAAATTAGGTCAAAGAAACAACAATTATTTTAAATAGAATGATAACAATGAAAAAAATGACCAAATTTATAGGAAAGAGTTAAAGTAGTACTGGAGACAAAAAGGGGTTAACAAAATAAGTATAAATCTTTTTAGAACAGCAAAAATCAATAATTTTACAATTCTAAAATAACCACAAAAAGATTTTTAATAATAGAAGAGAAGTAAGTAGAATAATAAGTGAAAGGAAAAGTTATTGGGAGATTAACAAAATCAATAAATCACTAATTAACTTGATGTAAAAAAAGAAAATTTCCATAATAAAAATTAATTTACAATGAATAAAGAGGAAACAACATAAACTATGATAAGCTAATCTATAAAATGAGAATTTAGAGGAAATCAATTTTAGTCTATAAAAAATGCAAAATATTCAGTTTAACAAACTAAGAAATAGAGATCCTAAATACACGGTCTCAGTAAAATAAATAAGCTGAAGGTGGGGGGAAAGATTAAATGCTGTTTCAAATGAATACATAAATAAATTGTATCAAACATATAAACAGTAACTATTACTTAGACTACAAGATAGTTCCTGATATTGGAAAAAATAATTATATCAAACTTTTTTTTATGGGGGAAATATGGTTCTGATTCCTGTATCACAGGGAAATAAAGCAAAGAATGGACACTGCAGAGTCATTTTGCCAGTGAATATTGATTAAAATATTTAGTATACACATGTATACATACAATATGATATGTAAATATGTGCAATAACATATAAAATTACTACAGATAATATTTGGTTAATATTAAGAAGTCACATATTATTTACAAGGAAAATAGCAAAGGCACGTTAATATAAAATGGAGGCAGAAAAACTAGGACATTCATTTTTCTTAAAAACCTTAGAATTAATAAGTATGGAAAACTTTTCTTTGATATGATCATAAATATATTCCTGAAATCAAAATCTATCATAATTTGCAATAAAAGGAGTTGCAAGTTTTCTGAATAAGTTCATAAATGATGCAAAGTTGTCTTTTCTTTCCAATAATATTTGAGAGAATATCATAAATCCTATCTATAGCAACAAATCAAGGGAAGTAAATAAAAGGAAGGAAGGAGGGAATATAAGGAAGAAGAAAAATTATCCCTGTTTTTACAAGATATATTTGCTTACTTGATTAAAAAAAACAAACTAAAGAAACATCGAAAAAATCAACAAAGATAATGAATAAGCTCAGAAAAGTAGCAGGATTCAACAAGAAAGAAGTCCCTCAAATTACTGACATTTCTTCTTAACAAGACCATAGACTAGGAGAGAGTAATAGAAAGAGAAATTCTATTCAAAAGAACTACAAAATCCATGAAATAGCTGGGGGTTAACATGATGTTCACAAATACAACCAAATAGCCATTTGTATAGAAATGAATGAAAAATATTTGGAGAGATATTTATTGTTCAACTTACTGTTGCAACCACACAGAGATTATGACATTAATTGAATTAATCTGGAGATTAAGTGCTATACCATTCAAACTACAAAGGGTTTATTTTGTAGAACTAGGCAAAAATAATAGCATTTACTTGGAGGAACGAAAAGGTCAAGAATGACAAATAATGAAAAAGGGTATGAATGAAGAGGACTTAGCAGTGCTAGCTCTCATATTACAAACAAATACTCATCTATACTATTTTTGATACTTGTAAAAAAGAAAAGCTGAAAAGTAGACCAGGGAAAGAGCTCAAATAAGCAAAACCAAGAAGTATATAAAAACATCTCAACATCTGATAAATCCAAGAATACATACTATTTGGGGGAATCCTCCCTAGTCTATAAGATGAGTTAGAAAAGTAAACAGTAGTTTAAAAGATAATAAGGTTGGAGAAGCATGTTCTACCATGTAAGTTCAAAGTGGTAAAGCTATAGAAATATAAAAGTCTATCAGTAAAAAAATCAGCAAAAAATCAAGAAAAACACACAAAGTTTAGAAATAAAACAAGAAATCCTGTTTTAATACAGCATAAAACTGCAAACTATTCACAACTATGACCTTCCCCATTCCTGACAAAATACAATCTCTGAAATAAAACAGCATAAAAGTATGATTACCACCGACACCGTGGACACTCTTTCTACTTCTTCAGCTTAATTGTGTATCAATTGTTAAAAGAAAGGTCATGTGCTTTAACTGAAATAAATTAGTACCAACCACCATTAGTAGTTGTTCTGAATTTTGTTGTCATTTAAAGTTCTCTTCATTTACAGTTGTGCCTTCCAGATCACGACTTTCCCCATTGTGGTTTCAATATACCATGGGTCGTGGGTCGGCATAAGAAATTATGGGAAATTTTTGGAAGTTTTGCAGAAGGGGCAGATGACACACAAGGGCCAGCAGAGGACAGAGGGACTATGACCAAATACTTAACCCAAATTTTACAAGAAGGTACTGTAAACACCTCATAAAAGACGAAGAAAAAATACCTTCTCTGGTCCAAAGGGAGGGCCAAAAAATTTTCCAGAGATTTTCCAGAGAGCAGAGGCACTGTGCCCTTAACCCTTACGATGTGGAAAGTGTAACTGTATATAATTATAATCATTGCGCATGTCCTTTGAACTCTGTTTTGTTCTATATTATTTAATGGAGGAAAGGGAATAAACATTTATAAAGCACCTACTATGTGATAGGAACTGTTAAGTGCTTTTACAAATATTATCTCATTTGATCCTCATATTAATTCTAGCTGTTAAGAGATAGGTGTTATCACACCCATTTTATACTTGAGGGAACTAAGGCAAATAGAGGTTAAGTGACTTGCTCAGTGTCGTAATACTAGTGTCTGAGGTCACATTTGAACTCAGATCTTCCCAACTTTAGGTATATCCATTGTGCCACCAGCTATTTCATGGAAATTCTAATATTTCTTTAAATTCTCCAAATTTATTGTTCTTTTGGGCACAATAATATTTTATTATACTCCCATGTCACAGTTTGTTCAGTCATTCTCTAATCCTTAGGTACATAGCTTACTTCACACTTTTTGCTATGACAAATAGTACTACTATAAATATTTTAGTGCAAATATTTTTGTTTTTGTTTTGTTATTAATAACCTTCCTGTGGGGGTATAAACCCAGTAGGGTATCTCTGGTTCAAAGGGTAGGAACAATTTCCTAACAAAATTCCTAACACTTCCCTAACAAAATTCAAGATCGTTTTCCAGAATGGTTGGACCACTTTCAGATCCATCAGAAAAGAATTATTGTGTTTGTATTCTTACACCACCACTCTCAACATTAAAAATTTTCCCCATATTTTACATCTTAGTTTGATGGCATACAAAGAAACCTCAAGGTTGTTTTTATTTTTTCTTAAGAGTTATTTTCAGCTCTTTTTAAAATATTCATTGATGGCTTATGCTTTATCTTTTTAAAATTATTTGTTCAGAATCTTTTACCACTTGGCCATCTTATGTTTCAGTCCTGAATCCTTAGTCATTGAATAGGCATTGCCCCAGACAAATTGAGACTTACAAAAGACCTTAATTTAGAAAGGCCCATGTCATCCACTACATCCCAGGCCATCCCCAGTCATCTTGAGATTTATTTTGCCACTGGACTTCTAGGAAAGAGTCTGAGGCTTTGTGCCTTATTTAAATCTAATTCACATAGTAGTCAAGACATCCCCCTCATGTTATTATTGATCCTCTTTGAGAATGAAGGGAGAAACAACAACACAGCAGATCAAGTCATCATTTGGCCAAATTGAGACCTGACTGTTAATTTTACAAATTTGTATTTTGATGGGTAGGAGGAAGCAAACATATTTGGAACTAAAGCTGATATTAAAATAAAAGTTAGCAATGAAATAAAGAAAAAAATAGATTTTGTTTCTCTTGTTCTTTGGTTTTCAAATTTTCATTTTCATTTCAGGATTATTTTTTTTTAACTGACACACTCAATTTGTTAGTCTTTTTCCTCTTTGATAACACTTATATTTAAGATTCAGATGTTCACTTTTGGATTACTTAAGCCTCATTTCATTCATTTTATTGTTCTTTTTTAAAAAGTCATTCTAAAGATATAATTTGCTTTTATATATTCTAAATTTCTTCTATTTCCTTTGTCCCCTTCCAGAGAGCTATTCCATGTAATAAAGATTTTTTTAAGAAGAAACAAAGGGAATGAAGAGAACAGAAATCTATAAAACCAAATAATACATTGAAAAATTTGAAAATATATGTAATGTTCCATACTCAAGTACCTTTCACATCTATGAAGGAGTGAGAAAAAAAGTCTTTTCATAGTACTTTTCAAGGTAATGGTGACTCTTTGTAATTTAGTAATATCCATCTCATATTGTTTTGCAGTTGTACATGGTATATTCATTTTGTATGTTGTCTTGACTCTAATAAATTCACTCTACATCAGTTTATGTAAATCTCCATATTCTCGATGCTTCTCTATATTCATCATATTCAGTGTTTCTTAAGGAACAATGGTATTAAACGATATTCAGGTGCCACTGTTGACTTAACCATTCCTCATTCAGTGAGCTTCTACTTTTCCTACTCACTACTATATTTTGTCTGTTTTTAACTATTATCATTCCATTTTAAATAGTCTTAAAATTATTTATGTTCAATCCACTCATTAGAACATCATGTTCAGTCATCACATTCATCTATATCTTTTGCTTTTACTTCTTTTATTGATTATATCATTTATTTTTATTATCTATAAGAATTTGTTGGGGGGGTAGAGCCAAGATGGCAGAAGAGAAAGATGCACATACTCTAGCTCTTCCCCCACAGCCCATAAAATACCTGTAAAGAATGACTCTCAACAAATTCTAGAGCAGCAGAATCCACAGAACGATGGAGTAGAGGAGACTTCCAGCCCAGGGCGACCTGAAAGGCCTACGGGAAAGGTCTGTTGCACCAGAAGCAAATGCGGAGCAGAACCCAGTCCAGCCTTGACTGTGGGATGAAGGGAGGAGGACCAGAGCAGGCCTCAGGGTGGAATCCCCAATGGCAGCAACAGTGGTTCGCAGATTCCTCAAGTCACAGGCACCAAAGGTCAACGAGAGGGCTTTTTCAGCTGGCTGAGAAGGGAGCAGGGCCCCCCCCCCCCCCCCCCCTCCATAGCTCCAGCTCCAGGTGGCAGTAGAGGCCTCAGCAGGCCGCAGTAGCTCCTATGGCAGACAGCAGCCAACATCCATTGTTGGAGGCCTCATCATTAAGCTCCTGGGGGAATTGAGCAAGGAAGGAAGTTGGGACTCAGAGTTTTAAGAGCAAATGTTGAGTATTGTTCCTGCAAACAACTGAGAAATAAGAAATACAGGTAATGGGGTATAGAAATGTATCTTGCCCTATAGGACAAAAGAGAAGATGGGGATATGGGAAAGGAGGGATGTTAGAAGGGAGAGCAGATTGGTGGAAGGGGTAATCAGAATGCTCATCATTTTGGGGTGGGGGGAGGGAAGAGATGGGGAGAAAATTTGGAACTCAAAATTTTGTGGAAATAAATGTTGAAAAGTTAAATAAATTAATAATTAAAAAAGAATTTGTTTTGCCTTTTATAAATTTATTATTTTCTAGTTCATGATTATCTATATCAAATACAATGCTAGTATGAGAAATACATATACTAATAAAAATTCCTAGTCAGTCATCTTCATAAGTTCAATATTCTTTTCATTGCTAATTTTTTTGTCTTTTTTATATTTGTTAATTCTATCAAATTCTTACAGAGGAATTTTGCTATCACCTAAAATTAGTACCTTACTATGTAACTAATTCTTACTAGGTAGGTCTTTTGTATGTCAGTTGGCCTTCTTTTAACAACTTGATCATTATGGCATTGAGAGATTTTATACTTACAATTGAAGGGACAGCTAGGTAATGCAATGGATACAGCACAAGTACAGGAGTCAAGAGGACCTGAGTTCAAATCTCACCTCAGACACTTGACACTCACTAGCTGTGTGACCTTGGGCAAGTCACTTAACCTGAATTGCTTCATTCTGGGTCATCTCCAGTCATCCTGATGAATATCTGGTCACTGGATTCAGATGGCTCTGGAGAAGAAGTGAGGCTGGTGACCTGCACAGCCCTCCCTCATTCAAAAAAAAACAAAGTCAAGTGCAAGTCATGTCATTATTTCTTGAATGGCATGGTCTTCTTTGGCTACAAAGAATAAACACACACTTACTACTGAAATTTTTTATTATTTATGATGCTAATATTCATAATTTCATTTCCTTGGTTGTTTTTCCAGTGGTATTCATATTTGATACTGCCTTATCTGAAATCACAGTTGAAATTCCTTCATTTTTTGATTGAAATTTATCATAATCAATTTAATTTGGGCTCTTTACTTTGAATTCATTTGAGTCCCTGTAATTTAGTTGTGTTTCTTATAAACATCAAATTTGGAGGCTCAATTTTCTAATGTATTGTGTTAATCCCTGTTTTTTTGGGGAGACTTCTGACCATTAATATTTAAGATTATTAATGACATATTTGCTTTTCTTTCAAATCCTATTGGTCTCCAAAAAATTCATAACCTGATCTACCTAGGTTCTGCATGGATCCTTTTGCTTTTAACTGTACAATCTTAATTCCTGCAGTCACAAACCAATCTCATAAAGATTTACATTTTGCCCTTTCATTCCATATTTGGTTGTGAATCGATTTTACTTATGGAATCTTCTTTTTTCCTCTTCCTCTTCTTCTCCTCCTTCTTCATTTATCTTTGATAAGAATGTGTTTTAGAACTCATTTTATCTTTCTCAAATCTCATCTGTTTATTTAATTTATAAATTTATTTATTTTATATTATTTTTTATTATATTATTTATTATTTATTTATATAAATTGTTATATTATATAATTTATCTATTTATATAATATATAAAAATTTATATATTTTATATAATAAAAATTATTATATTATTTATTATATATATTTACATAAATTTATTTATTTATTTACTTGTAATCTCCAAGTTCCTGAAATAGTAACAATATATTTCCCCTTTTACTTCCTTTCAGGAGGTCTAATTGACTTTGTTTCTCTTCCATTGGATTTTTTCTTCAAATTTCTAATGCTTTTTTGCTTTAAATGAACCTTATACAAAGTGGAACTACAAAGCTATATACATCTTATTATCTTGATACAGATTATATTCTATAGAATAGGTTCATCTTATAATCTCTATGTAGATTGGAAATACTGATTTTTATTAGCCAAAGCCATGTTCAGCTCAAAATATTTCATCAAGAAAGAACAAGACACTTTGATGTCAAAGAAACATCTATCCTCATGATGTGTATATTTGTATTTAGAAAATAGGAACTTTAACAGTACAAGTTGATTTCACTAAAATTGCATTATGTTATATTCTAGCCTCCATACTAAGCTATCTGGTAGGACTCAAATTGAAACTTTTTGATATTTGAATTTCTTACTCTTGGCTGATTATAAGTCCTGAAATTTCCTGATATCATTTCCAGTTGAATGGATGTTGGAGTTTCTTTCTGTAGGTATCCTATGAAATCTATCAATATGTATTGTTTCCTCAGTTTCTTTTCATGTAGCAGAAAAGGTACTGGACTTAATGTTCAAAGACTCAAAAGATATAGTTTCAAGTCCAATATTGGTCACTTTCTATTTGTGTGATCATATTTGTCATTTCATCTCCCTGGGCCATAGATACCTCACTTGTAAGATGAAAAGTTTGGACTAGATGATTTCTAATGGGTCATTTAGTAAATTCAGTTTAAAAAAAAACCTTTAAGAGATATGATCAACAAAATAGAAGACTAGATATTCCCTCTGCTCCCACATTATCATTGTCTCAAAACCTTCCTGACAAAAGAATTATATCTCAGATCTAGCATAGTGTCAGTGTTTGAAAAAAACCCCAGCACTAAGTACTACTGAATTGCCCGGGGTCTACTCCCGGGCCTTCGCCTCTCCACTTACCGATCCCTGGTCTTCGGACGTCTCCGATCCCTCTCCCGGTTGGGGGAGGGCAATAAACAGGCAGAGCACCCGAAAGGAGTTGCAGTCAGCAAGCTTTATTGCATTTCTTCCCCTTCTCCTTCTCCTTCTAAGCCCTTGTGATCATCCCCTTTTATTATCCCCTGTCTCCTCCCCCGTACCTCCCATGGGCGGGCGAGCTCCTCCCAAGTGCCTCCCCGCGGGTGGAGCCAGCCTGTTACCAGGGCCATCCCAGTACCCCACAAGGGGGCAGGTTCGGACCCTCAGGCGTCTCACGGTCCTCACGGGGGACCCCGGTCCAGAGCTGTCCCCCAACACTGAATGAGAGCATAGAACAAGTTCCAAAAGGGTTTTTAAGAGAAATAAATGCCAGCTACAAGAGAAAAGAAAGAAAGAAATGTCAGTATTTCTAGCCTCTGACATAGAAATTTTAACATAACTCAATTAGATAAGATATAAAAATTGCTATTGTGGAGAGATTCTCCAAACATACAAAAGAGAGATAAATGTATTTGTAATACAAAATTGACGAGGATTAAAATCTGGCAGAAGATAAACAAAAGTTAATAATATTAAAAGAATATGTGATTTCTATACAAGTCAAAACCACTGACTTTGTAGACTACATGTACCAAAACCCTTTAAGGATCGTAATTTTTCTTTTTTTAAAAATTTTTTCACACTCATTTTAAAAATAATTTTGACTTCTAAATTTCCTTCTCCCCTCCATCACCTCCTGCCTACTTGAGGATTCAAGTACTTTAATATAGATTATACATGTGGTCATATACAACATATTCCCATATTAGCCATGTTGCAAAAAAAAAAAAAAAAGAAAGAAAAGAAAAAGAAAAAATATGCTTTCATCTACATTCAGACTCTATCAGTTCTTTCTCTAGAGGTAGATAGCATTCTTCATCACAAGTCCTTTGGAATTGCTTTGCTATTGCACTGCTAAGAATGGCTGAGTCACTCACACGTGATCATTGTATGATATTGCTATTACTGTATACAATGATCTATTGGTTCTGCTCATTTTACTTTGCATCAGTTCTTATATGTCTTCCCAGATTTTTCTGAAACCACCCTGCTTGTTGTTTCTTACAGTACAATGGTATTCCATCACAATCACATAGCAACAACTTGTTCAGCCATTCCCCAACTAAATGGCATCCTTTTATTTTACAATTATTTTCCACCACAAAAAATAGCTGCTGTGATGTATAGGTGTGGGTGTATTTACAAAGAAGTTCTTTTCTCTCTTTTTTGGCATCTTTAGGATATAAGCCAAGTAGTGTTCTTGCTGGATCAAATGGTTTTCATCATTTTAATGCCTTTTGGGCATAGTTCCAAATTGCTCTACAGAATGATTGGATCAGTTCTTAACTCCACCAAGAGTACATTTATGTCCCAATTTTCCCATATCCTCTACAACATTTATCATTTTCCTTTTCTGTCATATTAGCCAATCTAATGGGTGTGAAGTGGGACCTCAGAGTTGTTTTAATGTGCATTTCTCTAATCAATAGTGATATATATATATATATATATAAAACTATAAATAGGCTTAGATTCTTTTCTTCTGAAAACTGTCTGTCCATATCCTTTGACCATTTATTAAATTGGGAAATTCCTTGTATTCTTATAAATTTAACTCAGTTGTCTATATATTTGAGAAATGATGCCTTTATCGAAGAAACTTGCTATAAAATTTCTTCCCCAGTTTCCTGCTTTCCCTCTAATCTTAGCTGCATTTGGTTTTGTGTAAAAACTTTTAAAATTTAATAATCAAAATTATTAATTTAAAATTCCATAATGCTCTCTATCTTTTGTTTGGTAATAAATCATTTCCTTATCCATATATCTGATAGAAGTATTTCTTGTTTCCCTAATTTGCTTATAATATTAGCCTTTACTTCTAAAATCATGTACCCTATTTTGACCTTATCTTGTATATGGTATGAGATGTTGGTCTATATCTAGATTCTACCAAACTGTTTTTTAATTTTCCCAGAAATGTTTGTCTTTTTCCAAAACCTTGGATCTTTGTGCTTGTCAAGCAACAAGTTACTATGGTCATAGGATCATAACTTTTTCAGAACAATACGCCAAATTAAAAATATGACTTTTTTTATGCAGGAAATAAGGAAGGAAACTGTTTAGAACTTGAATAATAAAAAAAAACAAAACACTATTTGGAAGAATCCATATTGACTCCAGAACAAAATTATACTTCGAGATCCAAGAAACAAAGTGATGAATAGAACAATTCCAATAACAATGATCTTCTAGAAGAAGAAATAAACTTGACAAGGAGAAGACCAAGAAATCAAGAAATTTGCCACATTTATATTTCAAGATCCAAGAAACAAAGTGATAAATTGAACAATTCCAATAACAATGATCTTCTAGAAGAAGAAATAAACTTGACAAGGAGAAGACCAAGAAATCAAGAAATTTGCCACATCTTCACAGGAAGGAATAGTGGGCAACACAAATTACACAAAGTTATCACTATGACCAGAAAAAAAATCCCTGGAAAACAGTAGATTCTATAGCATCAGGACAAGGGGATTTCAGGAAGCATGACTTTGACCAAGAAAATCTAAAGTAGGAAGGTAGCGATAAACCAAAGCAGTATCCTGACAAATGAAGATTTAGGTAATACAGAAGAGGAACAATGCTGATCAGGAAAGCCAGTCACAGAGTTCTGAACAGTCTAATGGCACTGTAGACATAGACACCAAGGGAAACGGAAATTAGAAGCAGAGAAACCCAGAAAAATAAAATCAGGACAAAACAAGTCTTGACCATCCCACACATAAAAATGTAAGGAATGGAACCTGGTACTGGCATGCAGTCACAAATTAGGAACTGAATCTAGGTATGAATTAGTAGAAAAAAACACTGAACATTCTGATTCAATATTATCAAGAATATTCACGAAATATATCAAGAATATGGAGCAGCTAGGTGGTGCAGTGGATAGAACACTGGCCCTGGAGTCAAGAGGATCTGAGTTCAAATCCAGACTCAAACCCTTGACATTTTCTAACTGTATAACTCCAATTGGGAAGGAGAAAGAAGGAAAAAGAAAAAGATTACAAATAGGAGTTTGGCGTAGAAGTATATTAAACTCAACATGGAAATAGAAAAGGATTTGGGGGCAGTTGGAGAAGGTTAGGATGATTGGCAGATAAGTCCTACAAAAGAATCTTTATCACCAGGTCATGAATGGGAAATGAAAAGGATAGAAAGGATCAGTGACCTGGGACTAGATGAGAAGAAGAGAAGAAGCAGTTCCATTTGTAGACCTCTACCTTAAGCATATTCTTCTATCACTTTCTTTATAAAATTAGGTGGGGCAGAGAGGAAAAAGCTTAGGATGGGTGATGAGATGGAGGGAAATGTACAATTGCCAATCGGAACTATGAATATGAATGGGAAAAAATATAACATAAAAGAATAGATTAGAAAGGAGAATGCAACAATGCTTTTATTTTTTTTTAACAAGAAACACACTTATAACAAATATTCACACAATAGAAATAAGAGGCTGAAGGAAAATCTATTATGCTTCAGCTGACCTCAAAAAAACAGGAGTAACAATCATGACCTCAATCAAGAAAACAGAAAAAAATAGAGAAAGCTAAAAGGGAAAAAGAGAGAAATGACATTATGCTTAATGGTACAATAGACAATCAATATACTTAATATATGTATTGAAGAGCATATTATCTAAATTCTTAAAGGAAATATTAATAAAATTACTGGAAGGAATACTGTAAAACCATAATGATGGAGGACTCCAACGTAATTTTCAGAGCCAGATAAACATAACAAAAGGGAAAAAAAAAAAGACGAATAGAATGTAAGAAAAATTGGATGTTAAATGATAAATCTCCGGGCTGTTTAGATGATCCCTAAATTATCTCTGATGGAATTAAAGGACACTTGACCATTGGGTGGGCAGAAAATTGTCCACGCCCCTGAGGACTATTAAAGTACAAGTTGCTAGTACTGCAGACAATTCATGTCTGCCAAAGCCAGAGTCAAGGAGAAATTCAGTTCCTACTGAGCTGTATAGAAGTTTCACAGTAGTGGAGATGGAGGGATTCAGAGAAAGCCATTACAGAGTAGGATAATGAAAATGTGAGGAGATGTAACCATCACAAAGAATAAGATGAAGATTCCTGGAAATGAGTCTATGTAAACCAATAGGGCATAAGGCATGATGGAATGGATAATGTGTTGCTGAAATCCCTGCTGTACTACAAATCTTAATTCCATATCTCTTCCTATACTTGGGCTCCCTTATTGAAGTCTGAAAACTTTGTTTCTGGGCATCCATCTTTTTTTTTTTTTTCCAGTTTTACTTTGTCCTTATAAATAGCTCTAACCACAAGCCAATGGGATTCTGGTTATTCTTATTGCAAATGAGAAGGCTATAGATACCCCAGAAATGAGGAGACAGATCTCACACTCAGGTGTTTTGGCAGGGATTTTTGTCTGGCTATGGACTTGGAAGGGAGGAAAAATGAGAAAAATTACAGATCCTTTGATACCCAGAATAGAAGAAGAACGTTTATGCCAGAAAATCCAGGTAGTCAATGGAAAACTTTGAAAGAAACAAACAGGTGTGGTTGACCAATCATGCTCACTGCCTCCTTCCTCCACTACTACAAAAGTATAAGATATGTTATCAAATGCTTTCTTAAAATCTCGCTAAAACATATCAATAGCTAGGAGTGTGCTGGAGCCAGCCTCAATGACTCCTAAGGACCTATTGTGAATTTTTCAGTTTGAGCATTTACATCCTGGTAATCAGAAAAAGTTACAAGTCAGAGCTTGATTTATTGTTTTGTTGATCATATAGACCTCAGAAAGTGAAGGAGAAAATGTCAATAATGCAGATTAAATTTTAAAGTGTGTTATGCATACATTTTTTTTCAGAGCTGGTTGATAAACATTTTAAAAGAGTATTTTATTTTTTTTCCAATTTTATGTATAGACAATTTTAGCATTTCTTTTTACAAAATATTGAGTTCCAATTTTTTCTTCTTCTGATGAACATATTTATCAGCATACCTTCATGTCTTGATAAGGCATCAAAGTAGGATATTACAAGGTAATATAAGTATCATTTTCTTTTATGAATGAGATGCAGAGAGGCAAAAGTGAGTTACCCATGCTTATATAGCTAATAATAAATAAAAGCATCTGGTCCTTTTTAAGAAATAAGGGACCAAGTTATAAAATACAGATGCTAGGTTAACACTTAAGAGAAAAAGAAAACCTTGTTCCAAATTCATAGCAAGGAAAGTCCATCTGTTCATTTTGTAGGGGAGTGGGGATTGCCTCAAGACTGAGTTAATTGTTAACTATAAAAATGCATTTGATTCTGTAGAACAAAATACTACCTTCAAGGATCTTCTCAAAGAGTTCCCTCAATGCACAGGTAAAAATGCTGCAAAGATGTGAAAATTAATTAAGTCCTTATTAAGTGACTACTATGTGCCAGTTACTGTGGTAGGGGCACTAGGGATACAAATAAAAAATGAAATAATCCCTGCTCTCAAGGAACTTACATTCTATCGGGGGAAATGAGTATATATGTATACATATATAGTGTACAAATATGCATGTATGAAAAATATATGTGTAATATATGTGTATATCAACATAAAGATATGGTTTGCATCTTGTCTAGAAAACTTTCAGATAAGGAAATACCTACTACCAGAAATTTGTGTGCAACCTGGAGTCTTAGAGAATAAATTCAAATTAATTAGGGAAGGATAGAATTGACAGTTGAGGTCATCAGGAAAAGCTTCATATTGAAAGTGATTCCTGAATTTTATTCTGAAGGATGAGAGAGATTCTATGAGTATAACTGAGGAGGAATCACATTCCTGGAAAAGAGTACAGTCCATATGAAGACATGGAAATGAGAGATGAAGAGTTATGTGTGAGGAATAGATAGAGGATGAGTTCATCTAGATACAAGATAGTGGATAAGGAGTAATGTATAAAGATAGGCGAGGGGCAGGTTCTGTAGGATTTAAAAGCTAAACAGTAGGATATATTTGATCTAAAGGAAATACATTTTGTTATTATAGTAAGATCTGCATTTAAGGGAAGTAAATTTGGTAACAGTCAAGGATGCACTGGAGAGGGGAGAGACTTAAGGCCAGGAGATCAATTAGAAGGCCCTTGCAATGTTCTAAGCAAGAGGGGATGCATCTCTGAATTAAGATGGTGGCTGTATGAGTAGAGAAAAAGAGCCAAATGTAGGATTTGACAACTATTTCAATATATGGGTAAGAGAAAGTGAGGCATCTCAAATGCAGCATCCTTCTTTAATGGTTTTTTTTTTCCTACCCATCAAACTGGTCCTCAGTTCTTTGCCAGATCTGACTCCAGATCATATCCTCTAACCATAGGTATCCCTCAGGGTTCTGTCCTGGGCTCCCTTCTCTTCTCTTTCTTTACTACTTTACTTGGTAATCTCATCAGCTCTCATAGATTTAATTACCATCTCTGTGCTGATCATTCTCAGATCTATATATCCTGCCTCAAATCCTGTCAGCCTCCAATCTCTCATTTCCAGCTAAATTTCAAACATATCAGCCTGGATGTTCAGGAGGCATCTTAAACTGAACATGTCCAAAACAGAACTCATTATCTTTCCTCCTAAACCCACCCTTCCTCCTACTTTCTCTCTTACCACATAGGGCAACACCATATTCCCAACCCATCAGACTCACAACCTAGGAGTTATCCTCAACTCCTTCCCATCTCCTAACCACCATATCCAATCTCTTGCCATGACCTGCCAATTTCATCTTTATAGCACCTCTCAAATATGAACTCCTTTCTGTACCCTGATACTGCCATCACTCTGGTGCAGGCCCTCACCACCTCACCCCTATACTGTCTCAGTAGTCGCTGGTGGTTCTGTCTGTCTACCTCAATTCTCTCCCCACTTTAATCCATCTTACATTCATCCACCAAAGTGATTTTCCTAAAGCATAGGTCTGACCATATCATCTTCCCTACTCATTAACTTCAGTGGCTCCCCATAAGCTCCAGGATCAAATACAAAATGTTCTGTTTGACATTCAAAGCCCTTCCAAACCTAGCCCCACCTTACCTTTCTAATCATCTTGTACATAGTTTTAGATTCAGTGACACTTGCCTCCTGGCTGTTTCATGAATAAGACATTCCATGTCTCAGCTCCAGGCATTTTTCCCTGGCTGTCCCCCATGTTTGGAATGTTCTCCCTCTTCAGCTCGATCTATGACTTCAATGGCTTCCTTTACATTCCAATTATAATCCTATCTTTTTATAGGAAGCCTTTCCCAACTTTCAAAATTCTAGTGCCTTCTCTCTGTTAATTATTTCCTGTTAATCCCATACTGTATATGCTTATTTGCATATTATCTCCCTTATTAGATTGTAAGTTCCTTGAGGGCAGGAATTGTCTTTTGCTTCTTTTGTGTCCCTAAAACTGAGTGCAATGGCTGACACATGGTAGGTTTTTAATAAATATTGATTAACTGATTGAGGAGTCAAGGATGATGGCAAAATTGCAAATCCAGAAATTAGAACAATGAGGACGGTTTCAACAGAAATAGGAAAATTTGGAAAAGTGATACGTTTTTGGGGTGGGAAAAAACAAGGTTTTCTTCTTGGGCATGTTGAGCATTATATGTCTCCAGGACATTCATTTTGAATTGTCTAGTAGTTCAATGGTGTCATATTCAAATAAGAATGGATCCCTGCTGCCCAGCATATTGACTTAGAAAATGACAGGTTAACAGCATATAAGTTACACTGTATTTCAATTTATTTTGTTTAACAATTTCCAATATTTTTGATACTCTACAGTAGGCAGTTGTTGATTTGGGACTGAAGTTTAAAGGAGAAACTGGAGCTAGAAAAATACATCTGCAGATGCCCTTTCTGATCACTTTCTGCCTCCCCAGAGACTGAGGTGGAATGGGAAGGGAAAATTAAGCCCCACATGGTGAGGGAGTCAATTTGGATATTTGTGACTATACCTTTCTAAGTAAATACTCCTTTGTAGAAGCTAATGTTACTGTTAACAGCTAAATGAAATTGGGGTTAAGAGGAATATCATTTGTGGGAGTTAGAGCCATTGAAAGCCTAGACACCCCAAATTCCATTTTAGGGTACCAAAAACTCTGGGAGAAGGGGATATATAACATGCATCTGCCTTCAGGCAGTGGGAGACAGCATTATAAATAACTTTGAAAAGAACAATATCAATCAAGTGATCAGAAGCAGATTGTAAAGGATTTGAGGAGTGAGTAAAATGAGAGGAAACTGAGGTAAGAATATAGGTAGAATTTTTCTAGAATCTTAACTGAGAAAGGCAAAAAATAGTTACAAACAAAAGTTTCTGGGGATGGTAGGATGAAGAAAACATAGTTTTTGGTGTTGTTGTTATTTGGGTTTTTCTCTGTTTTTAGTGAAAAAAGATTGGAGAATGTTTTAAGGCAGTAAGGAAGAAACCAACCTGAGAATGCTTTTAGGTGGTAAGGAAGAAGCCAGTCGATAAGGGGAAGGTTAAACTAGTGAGAGAGGGGATAACTGAGGGGACAATCTACTGGAGAAGATGAGAGCAGGATTGTGCCCCATGACCAGAGCCTGGGGCAAAGAAAGAGAGTGGAAGATTATGTTAAGCAGTTTTTAGATGAAGAAAAGTGGTTAAAAAGACACCCGTGGCAAATTTATGCAATTTCTCAGTTAAGTAAGAGATGAAGTCCTTAACTGAGAAAGTAGCAGTTGAGAGGTGAGTCTGGGAGACTCAAGGAGAAATAATAGACACAGAATAGTTTTTTGGGGTATGTGGTAGAGGGTTAATTAGCAAGGAATAAAAATTGTTTTGCTGCGAAGAGTTGGATAAGATGAACTTATAGTTAATAACTTTGATAGAGATAACTTTGTTCAACACTGACTATTAATATCAGTTGAGACATAAAACAGGGAGGTGTGGTCTCATCAAAAATGCTTGCCACCATCATGAAGAATGTCCAGTGCAGGGTCTACATGGGAGATAGATTCCTTATAGATTGCAAAGTTCTTTTTATGCTCCCTTTTGGAGATAACATTGAAATTATTTCACCAAAACTGAGGAGGCAATAAAACCTAAATGAGATCTATAGCACTCAAAAGTTTGCCCTAATAATCCACATTGGAGAAAAGAAAAAGAAAACAATTGGACAAAGAACACCTATTGTCTAGTCTCCGACATGGAGTTGAATGGATATCCTACAACTCATAGAATTGTTACATCAGTATATTTATCTGAAAGAGATACTTTGGACAATGAGCTAGGCTCATAGGAGAGCAGATTAGATTGCTTTTAGTAAATTGTGATGGTTTTTTAAATTACTCCAAGCTTCTAATTGAGAGAGAAGACCTAACTTCTAAATAATCATATTGTTCCAGTGATGTTGCACAGTTGTGAATCATAGAGTACCACAATCTCTGAAAAGTTCAAGGTCAGGGTCATCTGAAGACAAAAAGTATGATGGGTGCCAAATGGATGCCAAAAGGCTGGAACACATTACCAGCTCAGAGATGGGTAAGAAAAGTAACATAAATGATATCAGATACATGACTGGTAAAGATGGCCTGAGAGGCCAACCAGCAGAGAAGCCACTTGTATTCACTTGTATTCATACATTACAAAAAGAACTAGAAGAAGGAACATGATGAGGAAAATTTATAAAAGTACATGGACAATAGTCCCACAACATTAGAGAGCATGGATGCACTACAATTTGCACCACTGGAGAGAGCAACCACATCAGTGACTCATGGAGTGGCTGGAATATTGAAGTGTGTGCTAACTTTATAATTCTCATCTTAGCTTAATGACAAAAATATTGTAAATTGAGTTAACCTTCCGTCCTCTTGATCCACATTTGCTCCTTTGCTCCTGAACTGAGATCACTGTACTCTTGGAAATTCTTTAATTTTGCCCATTGTTATTTCCTAAAACCTTCTGGCAGGCAGTCACTGCAAGGCTCTGATGCAAGTTCCTAGTCATTAGTAATTGTTTCCATGTTATTTTCCTCATTCAGCACTTCTTACAGGGATATACACAATCTTTCAACTAATTTCTTTTAAAAAGGATGAGTGTGACTCACTGGACACACTCCTCTAAGCTGTACCGTTGTTCTGGTCACATAGCCAATAAGTGAGGCTAAATTTGAATTCAGGTTCTCCCGACTCCAGGGCAGGCACTCTACCTATTCACTGCACCACATAGTTACTCCTGTTAAGGTTCTACTACAATCCAGGGCCTTCTCCAGTCTTCCTGATCTAAATCTTACTATTGGACTCAGATAGCTCCTGAGGAGAAAGTGAGGCTGATGACCTTGCACAGTCCTTCCTCACTTAAATCCAATTCATATGCAAGTCATGGCATCATCTTCCTGATGTCACAGTTGTCTTCAAGAACAAAGAACAACCACAATAACAACTTCTGTCACTATGTTCTTTATCTCAACTAGGTATATACACAGTACATTTTAAATAGGACTCAATGGCAATGTCCCCATTCCTGTCCCTGGTCCAACAGGTATTACGGCCAGCTGGAAAGTGGTAGCAGCAATTAGGAAAGGGACACAGCAGGGAAAAGAGAAGACACTTTTTCGTCAATGATGATACATTTTGCCAGCTTGAAGTAAGAGAGCTCTGGGTATTCTATCTTCTCTCTGCTCTTACATTGGAGACAACTGTCTTTCAAGGCCAGGGGATTTATTGCCAAGGGGTTTCTAAACCTGCCTGCTGTTAAGGTAATGGATGAGAAACAATGTCACCTTTAACCAACATAAGCCAGGATATTCCATGCCATGAAGATCCATACTGCACAGCTGGCTGGCCATGGCCCAGCCATGTTCCGAATTTCATTCTACCATATGGTGAGCACCTTTTTGGGCTAATGAGCTGCGCAAGCTAAATCTCAGCTTCCGACTGTATAATCCATTAAAGATTACCTGAACTCAGTCAGCAATGCAACACATTTCATCCTTGCATAGCCCAGTCACTTTCAAACAAAGTGGGATTTGACGTAGTCTGATCTTCCTAGTCAGAGTAAATGCCTTTATTTGCCTGTAGCCAGAATAATAAAACAATTTCATTGAATACATTTTCGCTGAGTGAATGACCTTTCCATTGGAAGCTGTAAGACAGAATATATAACATCCCTTTGTTTCAGTGATATGATCCAGGAAGAAGAGTGCTGAATATGGAACCAGATTCCCCGTGTTTAAATCCTGTCTCCCCTGCGTATCACCTATGGGACCTCAGCCCAGTTGTTTCATCTCTAGGCCTCAGTTTCTTCAGATGTAAAAAGAGTGTTGGACAAGACGACTCATAATGTCCCTTCCCACCTTTAAAGGCGTGATCCTATGCTTCTGTCCTTGTAAAAAGTGAAAGAAAACAAGATACCAGAACCCCTCTTCTTCAGACATCCAGATATTGTTAAGGGAAAGAGCTAAAAGGACTTCTCTCTTTTTTGCAATAATCTTCAGGATGATATACCCTGGTACATATTGACCACACTAATACTGAGCAATTATATCTCTTTTTATAGATGAGTAAAATAGCTGTGGTATGATAGAAAGAATACTAGACTAAAAATGAACAAGTCCAAATTCTGTGTAAGCTCCTGGTGATCAGGAATCGTTTCATTCACTGAATGTGTCCCCAGCAACACCAACAGTGCCTGGCACACAGTAGCTGCTGAAAAATACTTGTTGATTGGTTGATTGATAATCTCTGCTCTGCCACTAACAATGTAACTTCTGACAAGCAAGTTTGCCTCTTTGGATTCAGTTTCCTTATTGGTAAAAATGGAGAGTTGGCCTGCATAAACTCTGCAGTGCTTTCTAGCTCTAATCTTCTATGATTCTGTTACTGTATTTCCCATGGCCCTTGCAGATGATTTGATAGCACTGCTTTCAGGCAGAATATAGAAAAAAGTTCTTACTTCATGGCCCAAGGAACCTAAGTTCTAGTGCATCACTTTGATTATGCATCAAAGTGCATTTCAATACTATTAATGCAGCTTCAAAATTAGAAGTTTTAATATAATTAAAACCATGCTTTGTGGGGCCTCAGGGGTGAGTTCTGTCTGTGGGTTCATCAGGTCTTGGAACTTCCAAGTGTAAGAAGTCATGCTACTGATGCAGAATGGCAATGAATCTGTACCATAATTATAGAATCACAGGACCTTAGAGTTGGTGATCTCAGCATCAATCCAGACCCACCCAAGTTCAAGTCTTGCAGAGTTCCCTGATGACACTCAGTGGTTTATGTGACCTTTCCATGGTCATGCAGCAATATGAATTAAAGGCAGGACTTAGACCCAGATTTTCCTGACTCATAGACAGTTCTCTATCTCCTATGTTATTAACTATCTTATGTATGTATACATATAAAATAGGAGTATAGATATTACTATAGCTACCAAATAATGTCTATGGACTAGTTGGTTCTCATGATGATAATGAAAATGTTTAATAAGCTATTTTTCATTAAAGTTTAATAAAGAAAAGTTCACTTTTTTTGAAATGAATAATTTAGAAATATCCATATTCAAGGCAGTAGAGTTGGGTAAAGGTGGTACAACCATTGCCTGCTACCTCTGGAAGATTCTGTCATGGTGGTAAGAGGGCTGAGGCTGAAGGCAGAAAATCTGGATTCAAATCCTGATTCAGACGCTTACCAGTTATATGACTTTGGACAAAGTACTTCAACTCTCTAAACCTTGGGTTCCTTACCTGTAAAAAAAAATGGTTTGGGCCAAGTCCCTTCCAGCTCTACATCTTTGATTACAGGGGTGAGGAATCTGTGGCCTCAAGGCCACATATGATCCTCTAGGTCCTCAAGTGTGGCCCTTTGACTGAATCCAAACTTCACAGAACAAATCCCCTTAATAGAAGGATTTGTTCTGTAAAAGTTGAACTCAGTCCAAAGACTGCATCTAAGGACCTAGAAGGCCTCATGAGGCCTCCAAACCACAGGTTCCCCACCCCTGGATTAAATAATCTCTCCCAGTCTTGATTTCCTCTGTAAAATAAAAGGATTGGATTAGGTGATCTCTAAGGTCCCTTGTAGATGTCTGTCATTTGATCCACAAAGTCAGAACCATAGAATCACACTGAATTCTAGTGTGGACAAAACACATGGCAAAGCTTTAAATCTCACATAAGCATGAAGTATTATTGTTGTTATTTCTGTCTGCTCTTTGGAGGTCACCATGCTTTGTGGAGACCAGGATCCAGGCCTGTAACCCAGGCTTTCATGAAGGTCCCTTTTAGCAACTATTGTACTTAAGGAAGAAGTCATGTTAATTCAAGGTTGAAAACAGCATGGTTGAAACCACATCTCTACACCTTTCCCTCCCTCTGGTTTCCTCCTCATTTGGGGCTGCTGCCTCCTCCTCCTTTCTTGTCTGAGTGACAATCCAGCCCTCTCCCTCTGAGCTGGGCTCAACATGAAACTGCCAACACCTGGCATGCATTCCAGGGAAGAGTCTGTGGACTACCCCCCCTGAGCTAGGCCAGCATCTGAGCTGAACCTCATTTTAGGGATCCCTAAGGTCCCCTCAATCAATAATCCCCAGGTTTTTTACGAGGCCTGGATTATGAGGATTTGGAAAGGGGGCGATTAAGCAGGGCTTCAAAGAGGACTTACAGCCAGCACCTGCAACATTTATGAAGATCTATTAATAGAAAGCACACAATTTAGCAGTAATCCTTAATTCTTAGAAAAATCGATGATTTATGCCTCCAGGTCCAAGAGGCACTGAGCACTTTAGTTCAAGGACCACCTGCAGGGAGGGTGTGAAGGCGTCCACATCTGGCCAAGTGATGACATCTCATCATCCGGATGTTGGAGGGGGCGGGGCACCTCATAAGGCTCACTAATAAATGGAGAGCAATAATATGGACCTGTAGTGTGTTCCACCTGCTCCTAAAACTTTCCATAGTGGAAAGGAAGGGAAGTGAATGAAGAGGCTAGAAACAAGGCCACAGTAATCGTGAATTAGAAGTAGAGCTCTTCCATTGACTGACTGTGTGCCTCTAGATAGCTAACTTTCCCTTCTTTGGGATATTTTGTTGTTGGTGGAACGGAAGCCATCATAGTAATCTGGCTCATGATACTAAAGCAAAGAGTAATCACGGATTTGAAATTCTCTTCCACTTTGAAGCATGAAAAATAGTTAAATCATTACATTCATTTGACTGCCAGAGATAACCATGTCAGAAATTCTTCTTTCTGGATCATTGCTACGGAATCATTTTAGAAAAATTGTTTTCTTCCTCTCCTCACCCTATTTTAAGACTTCATCACCCTTCACTTGGACTTCACAAAAGGCTCTTAAATGGTGTCCTTATTTTCATTCTGTCCTCTCTCTAATCCATCTTCCACTCAGTGGTCAAAATGATCTATATCACAAAGCTAACAACATCACTCCCCTGCTCAAAATCCTTCACTCATTCCCTATTACTTCTAGAATAAAATAAAATTCCTTGACCTGATATTTAAAATCTTCCACAATCTCACTCCATTTTATCCTGCTTGATTTATTTAATATTACCCCCTCCTTCTCTACAATGAACAGGGTAGCTGTTCCAGCCTTCTCATTGCTCCCCAAATTCAGCATTCATCTCCTTTCTCTGGGTCTTTGCATTCTCCTTGTCCTTTCCCTGAAAAGTACTCAATCCTCCAATCTACTTCTCAGAATCCTTCCCTAGGTAGCTTCAAGCCTCAGTTTGGAAGTCACCTATAAGAACCTTTGTCAATGTAACTGGAAGTTGTGATTGCTAAACCACTGTCACTTATGTCTCAGAAAGAAAGGTCACACAGGCTAGCAGGAAGGAAATATCCAATTATTAAAAAAAAAGGAAGAGTATAGAAACTAGGAACTCTATAATTCAATAAACTTGACAAAATCAGCTTACTGACAAAATTCAGTCAGAGTCACTAACCATTTATTAAGCATCTACTAAGTCCATGCATGGTACTGTATGTGCTAAGTACTAGGGATACAAAAAGAGGCAAAAAACAACTCGTTCACTCAAGGAACTTACAATCTAATTCAAGAAACAACACACAAATATGTGCAAAATAGCTATATATTGGATATGTAGGAAATAATTAACACCAGAATTAAGAGGGAAATTCCTACACATATTATAGATGGTTAGTGAACTTCCAGAAAAAGAAGCAGTGTTTACAAAGAACCAGGATAACTTTATCAAGAATAGATATTATTGCTGAACTATTTTCCTCTCAAAAAATAGTTTGTTATGAAGAATGGCTTGTTGGAATTGAATTTATTTGGAAGTGAAAGGGACCCTGAGGCAAAGCAAAGGCACATGGAATGTGACTAAGTCCTGTTGAACTAAAGAGGCTAACTCTCAGCTACAGAGCAGCCTCACCAATTAGCCAGAGGCTTGTGCCATCTTCTCTCTATATATACAACATTGTTTTTTTCTCACTAGCTCCCATGGATTCAACTATCATGTCTAGGCAAATTATTCTTAGATCTATTTATATAATTCTAATCTATTCCTCCAGTCTCATATATCCAACTGTCCACTGAATATCTTGAACTCCATGTCTCAGAGATACCTTAAACTCAGCACATCTAAAGCTGAACTCATTAATCTTCCCCTGAAACCCCACCCAAGTTCTCCTTCCTTCGAAATTTCCCTATTACCATTGAGAGCAGCACCATCTTCCTAGTCACCCAGACTGGAAATAGCACTCTTCACTCTCTCTTATGTCCCATAGCCAGTTAGTCCTATCATTTCTACTTTCATATCATCCCTCACACCCTCTCACATCCCCTTCCTCCTCTGACAGTGCCACCACCCTGATTCAGACCCTCATTGCCTCACTCCCAGACTATTGAAATAACCTACTGGTTGGTCTGCCTGCCTCAAGTCTCTCTGCACTCTAGTCCGTATTCTACTTAGCTGCCAAATAGATCTTCCTAAAGCATAGGTCTGCCCATGTCACTATCTATTCAATGATTCCCTGTTGACATCAGGATCAAATGCAAAATTCCCTCTTTGAAATCCTTATAATCTTGAGTACTGCCTACCTTTCCAGTAGTCTGTGATTCTTCCCTTCCCGTAGTCTGTGATTCAGTGATACTGGTCTCATTGTAAGTATTTAGTAATCTAGTAATACATTCCATCTCCCCACTCAGAGTATTTTCACTGGTTGTCCCTCATGAATGTAACTCTCTGCCTTCTCGTCTCCACCTGGCTTTCTTGGCTTCCTTCAAGTCTCAGATAAGGTCTCATCTTCTGAAAGAAGCCTTTCCCAGTCCTGCTTAATCTTAGTGCCTTCCCTCTGAGATTACCTCCCATTCCCCCTGCATATGTCTTGTTTATACATAGTTATCTGAATGTTGTTTCCCCAATTATACTGTGAGATCCTTGGGAGCAAGGGCTATTTTTTTGGCCTTTCTTTGTATCTCCATCACTTATCACAGTACCTGACACATAGCAAGTGTTTAATAATAGGTAAATATTTGTTGCCTGAGCAACACAATGTATGAGAACTATGGTAATCTGGTCACATCACACTGAAAGTTAATGTTGCAGATTGCAATGCAGAGTTGGTAAAGAGATGTCAAAGTGAGGGGAGTGTGCTTGTTCCAAGGTAGGCAAACAATTAGCCACAGCCCTTTGCTGAAGTATTCAACTCTATTCCCAAAGCAGGCACCTTATTGAATGGTGCTATGAGTTGTTTAGACTGAGGAGGGAATTAATTGGATAGAGAGAGGTTTCGATATATGAGCAAAGAGTTCCCTTGCTAACTTATATGTTGTAATAAATGCATTTGTTCAAACGTTTAAGACCTTGTTTCTAGAGAAGGGAGTTGGGGGGGTTAGTTTCTCAAATTAACTATCTGGGTGGAAATAAAACAAGTCATCAATACATAATATTAAGATTTCAGCATTGAACCTAGGACTCTGTGAGTCCAAAGCTCCTCTTTCGGAGTGACAAGTTATACTGGAAACAGTTCAGCTTTGACCCATTCTCCTAAAAACTATTTTCTCTTAAAATTCTCATGTGAGTTTGGGAAAGCTGGATTGGCTTGATTATGAGCAACTTGGGGGGAAAATCCATAATCCGTTTTATGAGAGAGAAGATGTCATTTTTATCAACAAGAAGATAAACACTAAACTGCTTAGGTTTTCTGAACAATTTTAGCACATTTTAAATGGCAAGCAATAGACAAAAATGGTTGAGTAGTGTATTGCACTATTAAAAGTTCATGCTTGACTGAGGGCCAGCTTAGCATTTAACCTATAACCTCTAAGAGGGGGAAGCGACTAGGACAAAAGGGATGGGCAGAATAGGGGTAGATTGAGTTAGAGAGAGGTAGAGATTTGAGAAAGAACACAGAAAGTATTGACTTAAGGGCTCCCTTAGCAGGCTTTATTCCATAGGCCTATAAACTCTAACCTCGGGCCTAAAATTTTTAAGAGGAAAATCTTCCTTTTGATTTACTTCTGATTTAATCCTTTTCCATATAACTTAATTTGCTGAACACACAGGGCAGAACCGAAGATATGCTTCTTGGACAAAAACAGAAAAATATTTCTGATCTTTCCCATGTGGTTTGTTTACTAGGTTATGGGAGGTTTACTCTTATCAGTTCTGCAGAGCAGGATGTCCTGGCAACCAGCCTGAAGTCCATCTCTGGCCAGGCAGTTCTCCACTCCTGCTACCTCATTAATGTCAGTAATTCTGAGGTGAGGTGTTTACCAAACCCAATGTAGCCCAAAGATGAGGAGGGAAAATGTTTCTAATTTCCTGCAGATAAGAATTAATAGGGTAGTTTTCCTTTCTTCCATTCAATAGTTTCAATATAAGGATGAATTTTTTGTCTTTAAACAGAGAGGGTATGGAAACCTCTTATCATTCAACTTATTGCAACAAACTGAGTTCCTACAACATTTAAGGCATTGTTTTGGGAGAGAGGGACGGAAAAAAGACTGTGTGTCTGTGTGTGTGCATGTGTGCGCATGTGCTCATGGGTATTCCCGAGCCTTTGGTGGGAACCTGTAAATTTTTTTACACATTAGTAAATATTTCAGTATTTAACAAAGCTGAAATTCCAAAACTACTCTAGATATTGCTTCCACTAATAGAAATTGTAATCCTACTACAATTTAGTAGTTGGTCTTTGAGAACTGCTCGGCCCAAAAAGGGTAGCTAAGGGGTACAGCGGAGTGTTAGGCCTAGAAGTCAGGAAGATACCTTCCTAAGCTGAAATTTGGCCTCAGACACCTATGAGATGTGTGACCCCAGGCAGCTCACTTAACTCTATTTGCTTCAGTTTCTTCATCTGTAAAATGAGTTAGAGAAGGAAATGGCAAAGTATTTCAATATCTTTGCCAAGAAAACTCCAAGAGAGATCACAAAGAATCAGATGCTACTGAAGTACAAAGGAACAAAAAATTAATCACTGTATATACAACCATGATAACTACCTTCTAAACTTCAGTAAGTAGATTTAGGAGTCTAAGAACTAGAAATAATGGAAAACTGCAAAGCTTACACACACAATATATATGCACATGCAGACATATATACAAATATATGAAAAAATAGAAGCTCTGTATATATACAACAGCTTTTCTAAACTTCCTTTCTCCTCAAAATTCCTTCCTTTAACTCGAGGATTTTACTTTCTACTTTATTGAGAAAAAAAAGGCTATTTGTAGTGTGACACCTTCATTTCCTCAAAACTCTTCCCTGTTAGAATAAAAAAAATTGAAAAATGAAAAACTGGGTTTTGTCTTTTCCAAGCCAGACCTCATACACTGGAATGAATAATGAGAAGAGGCATTCAACAGAGTTCAGGCTAATTGGAAGGAAAAAAAAAGATGGAAGATAGAGTCTAGTGCTGATGAACATCTTGACTTGAAGAGCACAAGGGTACAGCTATCTTTCAGGAATTTTGGATTTTGAAGTTCAAGAGAAAAGAGGAAGGAAAGTCATGTAAATGATCTTCAAAACCAAAATTAGTATGGGCCCCTAATATTCCATTTCAGTAAGTATGACAAAGGCTTCAGTCACAATTAGCCATCACCTTAGAGTTCACAGACCAAAGAAACTCTCTGAGTGCAATTAGTATAACAAAAAAATTTTGTCATAAAGTGAAGTATCTGCCAGAGATGAGAAGATTTTCCAGTGCTTCTAAGTGCGATAAGGGTTTCTACCAAAAAGGGCATTTTCTTTAACATGTACCCTTTTACACAGGTGAGAGACATTTCCATGGTCTAGCATGGAAAGAGTTTCTGAGAAAAAAGTGGTATGAATACCCATCTGAGTTAACTTATGAAAAAGAAAAAGAAAAACTATTTTTCTGATGTTAATGTGTGAATGGGAAATGGAGGGTCTCCATGTATAGAATATTGTTGTATTGTGTTTGTCCTTCATTTTTGAAGAGGACCATGACATCAGAGAAATGATGACATGACTTGCACTTGACTTTGCTTTGAGTAAGGGAGGGCTATGAAAGGGCACCAACCTCACTTTCTCCTTCTGAGTCATCTGGATCCAGTGGCCAGATATTCATCAGGGTGACTGGAGATGGCCCAGGATACAATGAGACTTTGGCGTCTTTGGGCTTGGGCTTATTCAGATACTCACTTAGGATGGGGTAAGGCTCATACAATGAATAGGCTATATACCACCAAACACTGAAGTCACCTTCCTGCAATGCCATTTTGCTCTTCCCTTCCCTTAGGCTGCACAATACAATTCTCACCATGGGATCTTGTGCTTTTGTATGTTGAGATTTTACCCTTTAATCTACTATGCTGCATTCTAGCCATCTTCCTACAATATCACTTGTTTTCCACAAACCAATCCCTACCATTCTTAGAAAAGAAAAGAAAAATCATTTTGACTCGCCATCCTTGTGATTTCTCTAACTAAACATTCCTCCCTGCCCAATGTTTTAATGTGTTGTGTTCCCCTATTAGGATGTAAACTCCTGGAAGGCAGGGTATGTGTTGCTTTTTTTTTTTTTAATTGTATCCTAGTATTTAGTACTATGTCTGGCATATAGTAAATCCTAATGAATGCTTTTTCATTCATTCACTTCTCTCTTTTATAATCTCTTCTAATTCTGATGCTCCTTCCCTACTAATCTCCAACTTATTTGAACATTTAAATTTATTTCTTTATTTTTAGTTTTCAACATTCATTTCCAGAAGATTTTGAGTTTCACATTTTCTCCCTTTCTTTCCCCTCTCCCCCCCACCAAAATGTCATGCATTTTGATTACCCTTTTCCCCAGTCTTCTCTCCCTTTTATAATCTTCCCTCTTATCTCCTTCCCCTTTACTTTCTTGAAGGGCAAGATAGATTTCTATACCCCATTGCCTGTATATCTTATTTCCCAGTTGCATGTAAAAACACTTGTTTTTAAAACTTTGAGCTCCAAAATCTCTCCCTTCTTCCCTCCCCACCCATCCCCATTGAGAAGGCAAGCAAATCAATATAGGTTATACACATGTAGTTATACAAAACACCTCCATAACAGCCATGTTGTAAAAGCCTAACTATATTTCCCTCCATTCTACCCTGCCCCCCAATTATTCTATTTTCTTCTTTGACCCTGTCCCTTTCCCAACGTGTTTGCTTCTGACTAAGCCTCTTCCAATCTGCCCTCCCTGTCATACACCCCTCATATGCCCTTCCCCCCTACTTTCCTGTAGGGTAAAATACCCAACTGAGTATGTATATTATTCCTTCCTTAAGCCAAATCCAATGAGAGTAAGGTTCACTCATTCCTTCTCATCTTCCTTCTTTCTCTCCATCGTGAAACTCATTTCTTACCTCTTTTATGTAATATACTCTATTCTATCGCTCCCTTTCTCCTTCTCCCAATATATCTCTCTCTCACCCCTTAGTTTTATTTTTTAGATATCATCCCTTTATATTCACCTAAACCTGTGCCCTCTATCTATCTATCTATTTCCTCCATATACTCTAATACTGAGAAAGATCTCATGAGTTACAAACATAACTTGCCATGTAGGAATATAAAAAGTTCAACTTTAATAACTCTCTTACAATTTCTCTTTCCTGCTTACCTTTTCATGCTTATCTTGATTCTGGTATTTGAAAGTCAAATTTTCTATTCAGCTCTGGTCTTTTCATTAAGAATATTTGAAAGTTCTCTCTTTCATTGAATGACCATTTTTTCCTTCGAAGTATTACACTCAGTTTTGTTGGGTAGATGATTCTTTGTTTTAATCCCAGCTCCTTTGACCTCCAAAATATCATATTCCAAACCCTTTGATCCCTTAATGTAGAAGCTGCTGGATCTTGTGTTATCCTGATTGTATTCCCACAATACTTTAATTGTTTCTTTCTGGCTCCTTGCAATATTTTCTCCTTGACCTGGGAACTCTGGAATTTGACTACAATATTCCTAGGAATTTTCCTTTTAGTTTCTCTTTCCAGATGTGATCAGTGGATTCTCTCAATTTCTATTTTACACTTTGATTCTAGAATATCAGGGCAATTTTCCTTGATATTTCCTTGGAAGATGATACCTAGGCTGTTTTTGATCATGGCTTTCAGGTAGTCGAATAATTTTAAATTATCTCTCCTGCATCTATTTTCCAGATCATGGATTTTCCAATAAGATATTTCACATTCTCTTCTATTTTTTCATCTTTTGGTTCTGTTTTAAAATTTCTTGATTACTCATAAAGTCATTAGCTTCCATTTGCTCCATTCCAATTTTGAAGAAATTATTTTCTTCAGTGTGCTTTTGGACCTTCTTTGCCATTTCTCCAATTCGGCTTTTTTTAGTCATTCTTCTCCTCATTGGCTTTTTGGACTTCTTTTGCTATTTGGGCTAGTCTATATGTTAAGGTATTACGTCCTTCAGTATTATTTGGGTCTCCTTTTGCAAGCTGTTGACCCGATTTTCATGATTTTCTCGCATCATTCTCATTTCTCTTCCCAATTTTTCTTCTACTTATCTTACTTGCTTTTCAAATTTCTTTTTGAGTTATTTCATGGCCTGTGACCAATTCACATTCATCTTGGAAGTTTTTGATGTATGAACTTTGACTCTGCTGTCCTCCTCTCTTTGTAGGCCCTGATCTTCCTTATTACCAAAGTAAGATTCTATAGTCTGGATTCTTTTACTATGGTTACTCACATTCCTAGTCAAATGCTTAACTTTTTAAAAATTAATTTATTTTTTTAAGTTTTCAGCAATCACTTCCATAACTCTTAAATTTTCTCCCTCTCCCTCTCCATTCCCTTCCTGAGATATCATGCAGTGTTATATGGCTTCTACACATACATTTTTATTAAACACATTTTCCCATTAGTCACGTTGCATAGAAGAATCAAAACTAATGGGAGAAACCAGGAGAAAAAACAAAACACAACACAAGAGAAAACAGTCTGCTTCATTCTGCATTCCAATTCCATAGTTCTTACTCTGAACATGGATAACATTTTGCTTCAATAGTCCTTTCAAAATGTTTTATGTCCCTGCATTGTTGTAAAGGGCTACCTCTATCAGAAACAGTCTGCATACACTGTGGCTGTTGCTGTGTATAATGTTCTCCTGGTTCTGCTCATTTCACTCAGCATCAGTTCATATAAGTCTTTCCAGGCTTTTCTGAAGCCCTCCTGTTCATCATTTCTTATAGAACAATAGTATTCCATTACATTCAAATACCACAACTTGTACAACCATTCCCCAGTTGATGGGGATTCCCTTGATTTCCAGTTTTTGGTCACCACAGAGAGAGCTATTGTAAATATTTATGTACGTGTGGGACCTTTTCCCATTTTTATTATCTCTTTGGGATACAGTAGTAGAAGCAATATTGCTGGGTCAAAGGGTATGCACATTTTTGTAGCCCAATGGGTATAGCTCCAACTTGTTGGATCAGCTCACCAGCTTCACCAACAATAAATGAGTGTTCCAACTCTCCCACATCTTCTCAAACATCTATCATCTTCCTGTTTTGTCATGTTAGACAATATGATAGGTGTGATGTGGTACCTCAGAGTTGTTTGATTTGCATCTCTCTAATCAATAGTGATTTAGAGCATTTTTTTCATATGACTTTCATAGCTTTAATTTCTTCCTCTTCAAATTGCCTGTTCGTATCCTTTGACTACTTATCAATTGGGAAATGACTTGTGCTTTTATAAATTTGATTCAGTCCTCTATATATTTAAGAAAGGAGGTCTTTCTCACAGACAGTAGTTGTGAAAATTCTTTCCCAGTTTTCTGCTTCCCACTTAATTTTTTTTATTAAATTATTTTATGTTTTCAGTGTTTTGCAATCACTTCCATATATCTTAGATTTTTTTCCCCTTTCTCCTCCTACTTCCTCCCTTTCTTCCCAGTCCCTCCCTGAGACAGTATACAATTTTATATAGGTTCTGCACATACATTCCTATTAAATACATTTTAACCTTAGTCATGTTGCATAGAATAAGTAAAATGAATGGGAGAAATCGTAGAACAAAATAAAACATAATACAAAAGAAAATGTTCTGCTTCATTCTGTGATCAAATTCCATACTTCTGTCTCTGGATGTGGAAGGTATTTTGCCTCAAGAGTCTATTGGGAATTATTTAAGTCATTGTATTGCAATAAAGGACTTAGTCTACCAGAAAAATTCCTCACACACTGTGGTTGTTGCTATGTACAAAGTTCTCCTGATTCTGCTCCTTTCACTCAACATCAGTTCATGTAAGTCTTTCCAGGTCTCTCCGAAGTCTTCGCGTTCATCATTTCTTGTAGCACAATAGCATTCCATTACATTCATATACTACAATTTATCCAACCATTCCCCAGTTTATGGGAATCCCCTTGATTTCCAGTTTTTGGTCACCACAATAAGAACTGCTATGAATATTTTTGTACATGTGGGACCCTTTCTCATTTTTATGATCTCTTTGGGATACAGTACTAGAAGCAACGTTACTGAGTCAAAGGGTATACACATTTTTGTAGCCTTATGGGCATAGTTTCTTTTTCTCCAGAATGGTTGGATTGGCTCACATCTCCACCAACAATGAATGAGTGTTCCAACTCTCCCACATCTTCTCCAACATTTATCATTTTCCTGTTTTGTCATGTTAGCCAATCTGATAGGTATGATGTGGTACCTCAGTGTTATTTTGAATTACATCTCTCTGATTAACAGTGATTTAGAACATTTTTTCATATGACTATAGATAGTTTTAATTTCTTCCTCTGAAAATTGTGTGTTCATATCCTTTGACCATTTATCAATTGGAGAATGACTTGTATTCTTGTACATTTTACTCAGTTCTCTATATATTTTATAAATGAGGCCTTTGTCCCAGATACTAGTTGCAAAAATTCTTTTTCAGTTTTCTCCTTCCCCCCTATTCTTGGTTGCATTGGGTTTGTTTGTGCAAAACTTTTCAATTTAATATAATCAAAATTATCCATTTTGTACTTCATAATGTTCTCTATCTCTTGGTTAGTCAAAAATTTCTCCATTCTCCATAAATCTGACAAATACACTATTCCTTGGTCCTCTCATTTGCTTATAGTATCAATCTTTATACCTAGATCGTGTACCCATTTGGAGGTGTCAGGTGTCCAGTTTCCATCACTCTGTTATCCAGTTTTCCCAGCAATTTTTGTCAAACAGTGACTTCTCATCCCAGAAGCTGGGGTCCTTGGGTTTATCAAACAGTATATTGCTATGTTCATTGACTACTGTGTCTTGAGTACCTAACCTATTCCACTGATCTACCCCTCTGTCTCTTAGCCATGTCCAAGTGGTTTTGATGATTGCTGTTTTATAATACAATTTGAGATCTGGGCTAGGTCACCTTCCCTAGCATTTCTTCTAATTAGTTCCCTTGATATTCTGGAACTTTTGTTCTTTCAAATGAATTTTGATATTATTTTTTCTAGCTCTAGGAAATAATTGTCTGAAAAGTTGATTGTCTTGGCACTAAATAAGTAAATTAATTTAGGTAGAATTGTGATTTATGTTATATTGGCTCAGCCTACCCATGAACAACTGGTATTTTTCCACTTACTTAGATCTGACTTTATTTGTGCAAAACATGTTTTCTTAGTGTTCATATAGTCCCTGGGTTTGTTTTGGCAGGTATACTCCCAGATATTTTATAGTACCTAACTTAGCTTTAAGTGTGATTTCTCTTTCTATCTCTTGCTATTGGGATTTGTTAGTAATATATAGAAATGCAGATGATTTATATGAGTTTATTTTGTAACTTGCAACTTTGCCAAAAACTAATATTTCAAACAGTTTTTCACTTGATTCTCTGGGGTTCTCTATGTATATCAAATCATCTGCAAAGAGTGATAACTTAATTTCTTCTTTTCCTATTCTAATTCATTCAATTTCTTTTTCTTTTCTTATTGCTACAGCCAGCATTTTTAGTACCATAATGAATAATAGTGGTGATAATGGACATCCTTGTTTCACCTCTGATTTTATTGGGAATGCATCTAGTTTATCCCCCCTGTATGTAATGCTTGCTGAAGGCTTTAGGTACATACTGGTTATTATTTTATGGAAAGTTCCATTTATTTCTTTGCTCTGCAGTGTTTTCAATAGGAATGGGTGTTGTATTTTGTGAAAAGTTTTTACTGCATCTATTGAGATAATCATGTGGTTTCTGTTAGTTTTGTTGTTGGTATAATCTGTAATGCTAATCTTGTAAACAACACATTGTTGGATTATAATTTTTAATTCATTCTGCTATCCATCTCTGTTTTATGGGAGAGTTCATCCCATTCACATTCACAGTTATGATTACTGTGTCTTTCCCTCCATCCTCTTTCCACCTATTTGTGCTCTCCCTTCCCCTCCACAATAGTTTTAGTTTTTGACCACTGCCTCCTTAGTCTTCCCTTCCTTCTTTCAGCCCCCCTCCCTTTTACTCCCCTTTATCTTTACCACTTCCTCCCTCCCTTTTAGTCTCCCTTCCCTTTGCTTTCCTCCTTTCCCCTTCTTGCTGCCTACAGATCTAGACTTATTTAAATGAGTTTGCTGTTCCCTCCTTCAACCAAATTAGATGAGTAAATCTGAAACAATGCTCATCTCCCTCTCCTCTTTCCCTCTACTGTAATATATTTTGTGCCTCGTCTTGTTATATAATTTACCATTTTCTGTCTCCTCCTTTTCACATCTCCTGTTACAATCCCTTTGCACCCTCAAATCACATTTTTATCATCACATCATTTACATTATACCCACTCCCTCTATCTATGTATATCCCTTTTATATATCATGATAAATATACACTTCTCAAGATTAACAAGTATCATCTTCCCTTGCAGGGGTGTAAACAGTTTGCCCATATTGAATAAGAAGTTTTTTCACCCTGTTTACCTTTTTATGCCTCTCTTGAGACTTGTGTTTGAAGATGGAATTTTCTATTGAGACTTTTCATCAAGAAGGTCTGGAAATCCCTTATTCATTGAATGTCCATCTCCTTGCCTGAAATATTATGCTTACTTTGCTGACTAATTGATCCTTGGTTGTAGTCCCAGCTCCATTGCCTTATGGAATATCAGATTCCAATTCCTTCGATCTTTTAACATAGAAGCTGCAAGGTCCTGTGTGATCCTGACTGTAGCTCCTCGATATATGAATGGTTTCTTTCTGTCTGCTTGTATTTTCTCCTTCACTTGACAATTTTGAAATTTGGCAACAATATTCTTTGGCGTTTTTAGTTTAGGGTCCATTTCAGGAGGCGAATGATGGATTCTTTTGATGACTATTTTGCCCTCTGAATCTAAGTCTTCTAAGCAGTTTTTCTTGATGATTTCCTGGAAGATATTGTCCAGACTCTTTTTTTCATCATGGCTTTGTGGTAGATCAATAATTCTTAGATTTTCTCTCCTGGATCTATTTTCCAGGTCAGTTGTTTTTCAAATTAGGTATTTTACATTTTCTTCTATCTTTTCATTCTTTAGATTCTGTTTGACTGATTCTTGATGTCTTATAGAGTCATTAGCTTCTACTTGCCGGATTCTAATTTTTATCAAATTGTTTTCTTCAGTTAACTTTTGCATCTCTTTTTCCATCATCCAATTGTTCCTTTTAAGGAATTATTTTCTCCAGTTAGTTTTTATGCTTCCTTTTTCATTTGTCCAATTTTCCCAGTTAGGTTTTGTGCTTTGTTTTCCATTTGTCCAATATTTCTTTTAAATTCTTCTGTGATTTCTTTTTTCATATTTTTAAATCATTGGTCAGTTTTTCTTCTATTTCTCTAATTTCACTTTTAAAATCCTTCTTCAGCTATTTCAAGAATGCTCTTTTGGCATTGCAACCTGTTCATATTCCCATCTGAGGTTTCAGATGGGAGTACAGTCTCAATACCAACCTCATTGATATGTGGGTTTTGGTCCTTGTCCCCAAAGAAAGTTCTATAGCCTTTTCTGCTTTGCTTCTTACTCATGATGCTCACCATTTTCTTGACTTTTAAAGTAGATCTCTGCTTCTGGGGCACAAGGGACTCTGTCCCATAGTTCTTGTGTCTTGTACTTGAGGCTTTGTGTGTTGTGGCCTCTGGTTCTTTCAGCTAGAAGCTAAAATGCTGCAGCTTACCTGGTGCTGAGCTGACTGGTGTGAGAAAACAGAGGCCAGGTGAAGTCTTTCTGGGTTTCCCCAAATTTCCCCTGGAGTTAGTTGCATTAAGTGTGGGGGAGGGGTGGTCTGGCTACAGCAGGTCTCCTTTGCTGAGCTATAGCATAGGCAAGCTCAGTGTTTGGTGATCCCATCTGCACCAGTATCTTCCCAATTCCCCTGGGGAACTGAGCCACACCTGGTGTCCTGGTGTTGGCGGTTGCAGGATCCACCGCCTTGGGATTCAGGAACTCCTCCTGGTTGCTGAGGTGGGGCTTTCTGGGACAGCTCCAGTCCTGCACTGATCCCCTTCGGCCACAGCAAGTGGGATCCTCCTTAGCGAGATTTCCTAGCCTCATGTGCTAATTGACTGTTTACCCCTTTGGGTTATCCCAATGTTCCAGTATTTTTTCTAGAGAAATAACTTATGGGTCTTTCAAGGTCAACAAGGGGAGTGGGAGAGCATTTACCAATAATTCTACCATCTTGGCTCCCAGAAGTTCAAGTAGGTGATTTACAGATGTTTAATCTGCAGGTTGATAGTCTCAGGAACAGAAACTACAGATACCTGGGGCTCTTCGGCTCTCACTCACCTGATTCCACTAGACTCCCATCCTGGGCTGATATACCCGAGATTCCACAGTGCAACCACTGCCTCACACTGCCCAGGGCTTCCTGCTCAACCCTGCCACAGTGGGGACCATGCTGGTACAGCCTGTGCATTGTGCACTCCTCCAGCCCCATGCAACGGATCCTTCCCATCAACCTTCCAGTTTGTCCTGGGCTGTGAATCTGCCATAGTCTGTCTCCTATTGGATTCTTCCCCTCCAAAATTCAGTCAGATTCTCTTTTTAGTGGTATCTGAAGGAGTTTGTCCAAGAGCTTAGATGACTAGTTGCTCTCACGCTGCCATCTTGGCTCTACTGCCCTTCCCTCCTAATCTTGATTGCATTGGCTTTGTTTTGTGCAAAAACTTTTCAATTTAATGTAATCAAAATTATCCATTTTGTACTTCATAATGTTCTCTATCTCTTGTTTGGTCATAAATATCTCCATTCTTCATAAGTCTGACAAATACATCCATTGCTCCCCTAATTTGTTTAGAGTATCAGCCTTTATACCTGGATCATGTACCGATTTGGACTTTATTCTTGTGTACAGGGTCAGGCATTGGTCTATGCTCAGTTTCTACCACACTATTAGCCAGTTTTCCTAGCACTTTTTGGAAAAACAGCAAGTTCTTATCCTAAAAGCTGAGGTCCTCAGGTTTATCAAACAGTAGACTGCTATATTCATTGATGGCTGTATCTTGAGTACTTAACATATTCTACTGATCTACTCCTCTATTTCTTAGTACCAAGAGGTTTTGAAGATTGCTGCTTTGTAATGTAATTTGAAATCTGGTAGGCCTAGGTCACCTTCCCTAGCATTTCTTTTCATTAATATCCTTGATATTCTGGATCTTTTGTTCTTCCAGATGAATTCTCTGGTAGTTTGATTGGTATGGCACTGGATAAGTAAATTAATTTAGATACAATTGACATTTTCATTATATTAGCTAGCTCTGCCTACCCCCCCAAGCAGCTAATGTTTTTTTTCCAATTACTTAGCTGAGACTTTATTTGTGCAAAATTTTTTTGTAATTGTGTTCATGTAGTCTTTGGGTTTGTTTTGGCAGGTAGATTCCCAGATATTTTATAGTGTCTGCCATAATTTTAAATGGGATTTCTCTTTCTATGTCTTGCTGTTGGACTTTGTTAGTAATATATAGAAATGCAGCTGATTTATGTGGGTTTATTTTGTAACCTGCAACTTTGTCAAAGTTATTTATTATTTTAAGTAGATTTTTTACTTGATTCTCTAGGATTCTTTAAGTATATAATCAAACACCTGACTTTCTAACACTTTGTCAAGGTAGGATTCTGCTTCTAGTGGAGGTGGGGGTGGGGATGGGTGTACTGTCCCAGGCTTCAGGGATTTTGTATCAGTTTATCAATCCCCCACCATCTGTGGGACCAGAGCTCCAGAAGCAGCCTCTGCTGCCACCATTGCTGCTGCTGCTGTCGCTGCCACCAGCCACCATGACCACCCCCACCACCCTGGGGCTAGGGCCAGACCAGGCCAGACCCAGCTCAATGGCATGCTCCTCTTTTACCCAGGTCCCACAGAGTTTTCCCTACTGACCTTTTTGGCATTTGTGGGTTGAAAAGTCTGGAAACTTCCAACACAACCAATGATTCAGTACCTTGAGATCTGGTCCAGCTAGTCTGTGCCAGTGCAGCCCAACCCAGACTGTGCTCTGCTCCCTGCCTGGTATGATAGACCCTTCCTGTCAACTTTCCAGATTGTCTTGGGCTGGAGATTTGTTTCACTCATTCATTTTTGTGGTTTCTGTAGCTCTAGAATTTGTTTAGAGTCATTTTTTTACAAATATTTGAAGGGCTTTAGGGGAGAGCTCAAGGAAGTCCCTGCTTTTCTTCCACCAAAAGAAGAAGAAAAAGAAAAACTTTCATTTGATCTTGCCATACTCTCACATTATAATCCTATATCTATTTTCCTGTTCAGAGCCAAACTCCTAGCAAGGCACATCGATATTCATTGGCTTGGTTTACTCATCTTCCACTCACTTCTCAGTACTTTTCATTTTGGCTTCATACCCTCGAATTTCAAACTGTCCTTTCAAAAAGTAAGCCCTGAAGTGTTAAATCTAATGGCCTTCATTTAATTATCAATCTTCTGGAACTCTTCAGGTTTTAACACTATTGACGATACCTTTTCTTGAACATTTTTCTTGGCTTCCATGGAAATCCTCTCTTCCCATCAACACTCTTCAGGATCTTTTCCTAGACCATCACTATACCAATCACATTGACTTATGTCTTGCCATTGGACTCTGATGACTATGGAGGAGAGAATGAAGCTGATTATCTTGCACAACTCTTCTTCATTTAAATCCAATTCACTTGCAAGTCAAAACATCACCCTCCTGATGTCACTGGTCCATTTTGAGAATGAAGGACAAACAACAACAAAGTAAATGTGGCTATCATCCTCTAAGGTTCAATACTTTGCTCAGTCTCTTGCTGCGTAAACTCTACATATAAAGATCTTATATCTCTCCTAAGTTTCAGTCTCCAATTACCAATAAATAGTTTTATTAATAATATGACTTTGGTTCTAAGATTTCTGAGATTGCTGAAAGTACAACATAATTTTCCAAATTAATACAACTCAGTCTTTTTTGCCTTTTTAATTCTAAGCTAATCTCATTTTCCATCTTCAGTACTTCTAAATATATGGACTAATATAGAAATTCAACAGATTGCCCATCTAACCATATGCCATGGTCTACAATAGGTATTTTTCATCTATTTATTTTTAGTATATAGATTAAATCCAATCTAAAAAGTATTTATTATGCTCCAACTATTTGTGAATCATTGCACTAAGGGCAGTTAGGTTTATCTCTTTTGATTAATTATCAAGGAGGTATAATAGAGTTAGACAGTTGGAGTCAGCTTGTACCATTTCATAAGAGTGGAGTGTTAAATTTTCTGTATGAGTATTTACACTGTGGAAATTGATAAATGCTACAAATCAGGGTTTGATTTTTGTTTTCTTTGTTCTCTACACATAATAAAGTGATGGGGGATATGCAAGTGATTCAGATTAAACTTAAAAGTATGTTGTATGTAAAATTTTTTCCCAAAGAATCAGTTTTTAAATGTTTCTCTAGCAGACTCCTGCCTATAATATTCATAAACAATTGCCTCTGGAGAACCCTGACATCTTTTTAAAGGGAAAAAAATCTATGACTTCCTTTTCCCTCCATTATTTTGGTACCTTCCCTCCCTGATGAATCTCATAAACAATTTCTCAATGTTTTCAAAATGTCATATCCAGCATGGATTTCTTCACCACGTACTTGTTTGATCTAGACAGTTTTCATTAATTACTATTCCTACTACTTCATATATGTCATCAGGTGTAGTTGTTCAATTACATCTGACTTCTTATGACCCTGTGGACATAGTGCACCAGTAATGTCCATAGGATTTTCTTGGCAAAGATATAGGAATCTTTGACATTTCATTCTACAATGGATGAAAACAAACAACTAATAAATACCTGAGGCAAGATTTGAACTCGGGTCTTCTTGACTCTAGGTCCATGTGTTAGAGGGGAGGATGAGATGGAATCCTTTAACCCCTATTGTTACAGATAGTAATTACAGAAAGTAATATCTGGGTTATTCAGACATCAAATGTGTGACTTTTTATTAACTTCAAAATGTGTTTTGTTTTCTAAGGAGTTTGCATTAAACCAAAGAGTTACATTAAATGTCTGAGAGGACATGTAGTAGGTGCTTTGTGGAAAAAAAGATGTATCAGAATTACTTAGCCCTGACAACAGTTTCAAATTCAGGTCCCTCTTTGGGAAACTATTGTAAGTAATTTAGGTATTTTCAATAAATGCCTTATGAGTTTTCTGTATCTGTTGATGGATTTTTGAGAGTCCTCTTCATCTTCTGTATTATCTGTGAGTTCTAGGTGTCCTATTTTGGTAAGATTTGACCAAATTAGAGGATATTTAGAACGAAGTGACCAAGATGATGGAAATACAGGAAAATTAGCCATTTAACGATTGGATGAAGGAATTGGTGCTTATCTAGGAGAATAGAAGACTTAGAGAGATTCAATAATAATCTCCAAATATCAAATGAGGTAATGTAAATACAACAAACTATTATACACCTGTAAATGTCAACCATTATTTTTATTAGTCAAAGATTGAAATTGTCAAAAAAAAAAAAAAGAATTAGAATAGTTTTTGATGGCCTTGTTGAATTAGGATCCATGCTTAAAAAGTGACAAAGAAAGAATGGCTGAACAAGTTGTGGTATATGAATGCAATGGAATACTATTGCGCAACAAGAAATAATGAACAGCAAGACTTCAGAGAGGTCTAGAAGGACTCACATGAACTGATGGTGAGTGAAAGGAGCAGAACCAGGAGAACTTTGTACACAGCAACAACCACAGTGTGCCACAATTTTTCTAGTAGACTTAGCCCTTTATAGCAATGTAAGGACCTAAAAAATTCCCAATGGACTCTTGAGGCAAAATGTCTTCCATGAACAGAGAAAGAACTATGGCATTGGATCTCAGAATGAAGCATTTTCTCTTGTGTTATGTTTTGTTTTTCATGGCTTCTTCCATTCATTTTAATTCTTCTATGCAACATGACTAAAGTGAAAATGTATTTAATAAAAATGTATGTGTAGAACCTACATAGGATTGCATGCCATTTCAGGGAAGGAGGGGGAGAAACAGAGAGGAAGAGGGAAAAATCTAAGATATATAGAAGAGATTGTAGAAAACTGAATACAAATAAATTAATTAATTAAAAGAATAAAAATAAATTTAAAAAGTGACTGCTAGAAGTAATGAAAAGCCTCCAAATAGAGTGATCCCCAAGTGGAATATTAGCATCTGGACCATGAAATTCTTCATCCACTTAGCTTTACCTATGTGGATTGTTAACTGGTACTCTTTTGAATGTTTCTGGAACATATCAAGGAGGCTCAATAATGTTATGAAATCTAATACAATCAGATCAACTTTATTCACCAAAAGGAATATATGACTACCACCTGGACTTTTCATTGACCATAAACTAAGTATAAACACCAACCATCTATTATATGTTTTTCATTCCAGTTAGAATTTGTGTTTCAAAAGAGATGATTGTTAATTTTCTATTTGTCTATCCAAGGCTTAGCACACAATGTGGTTGGCACATAATAAACCCTTAATAAATGCTTTACCATTTTGTTAATCCACAGAAAGTTGTGCACCATTTGGTTCTCCATTGGATGGTCACAAGAGTGACAAACATTTTTGTACAGATGGCACTAAAAAACATAAGAACATACAGAAAAACAACTGTGCTGGGGGCAACAATTCTGAAAGCATGACAAGGTCAATTCTCAGAGTAATTTCAATAAAAGCATGACATAATAGATGCTTAGACAAACCAGCTAATATTATTACCTAAAGAATGTAAATAAGAAACTATGAATAAGTATTGAAGCTTATTTACACTCAAATTTCTGTGGAGTATATTGTGCATTTTTCAATGTATCATATATTTTCTTAGAGGATTCCATATGTCTGATTTAGAGCCAGAGAGGGAAAATGCTGAGGAAGCTCATCTTCTTAGAGATTAGTCACTTTGCCCTTCATTGAGAAACATGTGCCAGAGCCCAGAGAAGAGGAGAATGATAACAAGAGATACAAATTATGTCCCAATAAAATTTCAGTGGCCAGATGTGAGGTTTGTTCAGGATGGTCAATTGAAATACATCTACTTCAGTTATATCTTCCATGAAAAATTTGAAAGCCTAAGAACCAGAAGAGCCAAGAATGAAGAAGCAGGAAGCAATAGTGTGATTCCCCAAACTCCTCCAAACAGATAGAGAAAACTCACCATTCTGAATCCTAATGGGGAAATACAAGAAAAGAAGAGTGTCATTTTTCCAGCCAAAGTCCTTATAAGGAAACAAAGAGTCTGTAAACATTAGAAATTCTCCAAGAGCAGAACATGTGTAGAGCACTCTAGCACCTAATGAAAAACCATTAACCTAGGAAAGTGGAAGTCCCAGATCCTTACTGCTGGAGCACATGGCGACTGGAGCCAGGTGACAGCTTTGTTGTCCATACATAGACCTAAGGAGTATTGAGAAAGGGACCTTCACCCAGGGGGTATTGTTCTAGGTTAATTAAGGAACTGCTAAATCTAAGAGAAGTAAGGTCAGAGGCAAGAAGCAGTGGTGTGACAGACTCCAGGAGCAAAGCAGGGTTTCAATTCCAGATTGTAACTCAGTTTGAATCTTGGAGAGAAATAACTAGGGCAGGAATCCCAGACCAAAGGAGACCCTGTAGTTCTTTCACCCTAAATCAGTAATTTTCCATCTGACTGAGAATGACTGAGTTCAGCAGCAGTCTACTATTGCTCAGACCCAAAAATAGATATGGAACTTGCAGAGCTCACCCTAAGGGAAAGTGGGGAGTGGGACACAACAATCAGACTTTGCCCTGGAAAAGATCACTTTGGGAACACAAAAGCTTGCAGGTCCTCAGTATGAGTCGCCCTAGGATCTGGAAATTACATAACAGTCAACACCACTAAGCCATATCTCAAAAGACCAAGTCAGATCTTCTCTTCAGAAGTTCACAGATCAAGGCCCTAGCATCAAGTCTAAAGTCAGGAAATAGCCTGAAAGAATAAGCAAATAAAAATTAATGTCCCCATAAAAAGCTAGTATTAGGGAGTGGAACCAAGATGGCAGAGTAGAAAGATGCATATACTCTGGTTCTTCCCCCCACTGCCCATAAAAAACCTGTAAAAAATGACTCTAAAAAATTCTAGAGCAGCAGAAGCCACAATACGACAGAATGAAAGAGATTTCCAGCCCAAGGTAGCCTGGAAGGCCAACAGGAAAGGTCTATCACATGGGGCATAGAGCAGAACGCAGCCCACGGAGCCCAGTCCAGCCTTGGCAACACCAGCATGAACAGAACCAGAACAGGTCTCGGGGGTGGAATCCTCAGCAGCAGCTGCAGTTCTCACATTCCTCAACCTACAAACGCCAAAGAAAACTTCAAAGGTCCAGTGAGAAAGCTTTTTCTTCCAGGTGAAAAGGGAAGGTATTTTGGCCCCAGCAGCAGCAGCCACTGCAGAGAGAATGTCCATTTTTGGAGCCCTCTGCCTAAAGCCTCTGGGGGAACTGAGCAACTGATCAGAATCTCAACCCTGAGCCTGGCCCTGGGGTGAGGAGGAGGAGCTCTGGCTGAGCTCGAGGCAGCCATGGAGAGGGAATTCTACTAGATTCTGGGTAAAAAGTTTTTTGCTCCCAGACCAGTACGCAAACCATGACAGGAGTAAACTCCTCTCCCTTGATTGTGCCACCTTGGAGTAACTGAGAACTTACAGGTTCCCAGAGTATACCCTATTCTTGACAAAGGACTCAAAAGTCAAGTAATTGGCTGGGAAAATGCCCAAAAAAGGGAAAAAATAAGACTATAGAAGGTTACTTTCCCAGTGAACAGGTACTTTCTTCCATCCTTTCAGATAAAGAAGAACAATGCATACTGTCAGAGGAAGTCTGCATCCAATACCTCCAAAATAAATATGCAATTGTCTCAGGTCATGGAAGAGCTCAAAAAGGATTTTGAAAATCAAGTTAGAGAGGTGGAGGAAAATTGGGAAGAGAAATGAGAGTAAGGCAAGAAAATCATGAAAAGTGAGTCAACAATGTGCTAAAGGAGACCCCAAAAAATGCTGAAGAAAGTAACACCTTTAAAAATAGGTTTACTTAATTGACAAAAGAGGTCCAAAAAGCCAATGAGGAGAAGAATGTTTTAAAAAGCAGAATTAGTCAAATGGAAAAGGAGGTTCAAAAGTTTGCTGAAGAAAATAGTTCTTTAAAAATTAGAATGGAGCAGATGGACGCTAATGACTTTATGAGACACCCAAAAATTACAAAACAAAACCAAAAGAATGAAAAAATGGAAGATAATGTGAAATATCTCATTGGAAAAACAACTGACCTGGAAAATAGATCCAGGAGAGACAATTTAAAAATTATGGGACTAACTGAAAGCCATGATCAGAAAAAGAGCCTAGACATTATCTTTGATGGAATTATCAAGGAAAACTGCCCTGAGGTTCTAGAACCAGAGGGAAAAATAAATATTGAAAGAATCCACTGATCACCTCCTGAAAGATATCCAAAAAGAGAAACTCCTAGGAATGTTGTAGCCAAATTCCAGAGTTCCCTGGTCAAGGAGAAAATATTACAAGCAGCTAGAAAGAAACAATTCAAGTATTGTGGAAATACAATCAGGATAACACAAGATCTGGCATTCTACATTAAGGGATCAAAGGCCTTGGAATATGATATTCCAGAAGTCAAAGGAATTAGGATTAAAACCAAGAATCACCTACCCAGAAAAAACTGAGTATAGTAATTCAGGGGAAAAAATGGTCATTCAATGAAATAGAGGACTTTCAAGCATTCTTGATGAAAATACCAGAACTGAATAGAAAATTTGATTTTCAAACACAAGAAAGAAAAGAAGCATAAAAAGGTAAACAGGAAAGAGAAATCATAAGGGACTTTCTAAAGTTGAACTGTTTCCATTCCTACATGGAAAGATAATATTTGTAACTCTTGAAAATTTTCTCAATATTTGGATAGGTAGAGGGATTACACACACACACACACACACACACACATATACTCATATATATACACACACACACACACACATAGAGAGAGAGAGAGAGAGGGACAGAGACAGAGACAGAGAGAGACAGACAGACAGAGACAGAGACACAGAGAGCACAGGGTGAGATGAATAAGAAGGGATGATATCTAAATAAAATTAAGGGGTGACAGATGGATCAGGAGGAGAAAGGGGAAAATGGAGTGGGGCAAATAATTTCTCATAAAAGAGGCAAGAAAAAACGTTTTCAATGGAGGAGAAAAGGGAGGAGGTGAGAGGGAAAAACTGAATTTTATGCTCTTCATATTTGGCTTAAGGAGAGAATAACATGCTCATTCAATTTGGTATGAAAATCTATCTTACACTACAGAAAAGTAGGGGAAAAGGGGACAAGTGGGATGGGGGGATGATAGAAGGGAGGGCAAATGAGAGGAAGGAGCAATTAGAAGTAAACACTTTTGGGGTGGGACAAGGTAAAAAGAGAGAATAGAATAATAAGGGGCAGGATAGGATGGAGGAAAATATCGTTAGTCTTACACAACATGACTGTTATGGAAGTCTTTTGCAAAACTACACATATATAGCCTATATTGAATTTCTTGCCTTCTCAGTGGGGATGGGTGGGAAGGGGGGAAGGGAGAGAAGTTGAAACTCAAAGTTTTAGGAAAGAATGTTGAGAATTATTTTTGCATACAACTGAGAAATAAAAAATACCGTTAATGAGGTATAGAAATCAATCTTGCCCTACAAGAAAAGAGAAAATGGAGATAAGGAAAGGGAGGGGTGTGATAGAAGGGAGGGCATACTGAGGGAAGGCGTAATCAGAATGCAAGGTGTTACAGGATGAAGGGAGGGGAGAGATGGTGAGAAAATTTGGAACTCAAAATTCTGTGGAAATGAATGTTGAAAACTAAAAATAAATAAACGTTTTTTAAAAAGTTAGTATTGTGACAGGGATGCTGAAGACAAAAACCCAGAAGAGAATGATTACAAAGTTATACAACCAAGGCCCCCCCCAAAAAAACATAGCTTGGATACAAATTCAACTGGAATTCCTAGAAGGAATGAAGCAAGAATTTTTAAAAAATAAAATAGTTTTATAAACCAAATGAGAGTACTTGCAGAAAAAATTAGAAAAGAAATGAAAGCTATGGGAGAAAGAATTAGAAAGGAAATTAACATACTATCACAAGAATTACAAAAGTTTACCCAAGCAACAAACTTTGAAAATTAGAATGGATAAAATAAAAACCAGTGACGATATGAGACAACACAAAATATTAAAAACCAATGACTGAAAGCAAAGAAGAAAATGTAAAGTATCCCACAGCAAAAACCATTGTTGTGGAATACTGTTTGAGGATTAAAAAAAAATTAAGAATCGAATAGATTTGGGGGGTGGAGCCAAGATGGCAGAGTAAAAACATAGACTTGGTAGACCTCTCCCCCCAAACCCAGTCAAACACTTATGAAAAAATGACTCTATACAAATAGTGAAGTTGCAGAACCCACAGAATGACAGAGTGAAATAAATCTCCAGCCCAAGACAGCCTGGAATAGATGGGAGCAGAGTGTAGTGGCACAGGCCAGACCTGACTATGCCTGGAGGGACTGAATCTCTGGCACCTGTGGTGGCATCCAGACTTCACAACCCCAAATGGCCAAGGACAATTTGGAAGGCCAGTGGGAAAAACCTATGGGACCTCTAAGAGAGAGTGGTTGGGCTCCAGTCACAGGGCAGTGTAGGGGGAAAAGGAGTCTGTGGCAGAAGCAGTGGCTGTTTATGGAGCTCTAGACTCACAGATTGTGGGGGGATCTAGAGGCTGATAGTACATACACCCCCCCATTGCCACAGGAAGCAGAGTACTACCTTGACCAAGAGCTCAAAAGTCAAGTAAATGGCTGGGGAAATGAGCAAAAACTGAAAAAAGAATTGGATTGTAGAATCTTAATTTGGTGACAAGGAAGACCAAAATACGCAAACAGAAGACAACAAAGTCAAAGCTCCTCCATCCAAAGCCTCCAAGAAAAATATGAGTTAGTCTCAGGCCATGGAGGAGCTCAAAGAGGATTTTGAAATGCGAAGTAGAAGAAAAATTGGTAAGAGAAAGGAGATTGATACAAGAAAATCATGAAAAACAAGACAACTGCTTGTTAAAGGAGATCTAAAAAAAATGGTGAAGAAATTAACACTTTGAAAAATCGACTAATGCAAACGACAAAAAAGAGCCAAAAAGCTAATGAGGAGAATAATGCCTTAAAAAGTAGAACTGATCATATGAAAAAGGAGGTCCAAAAGTTCACTGAAGAAAATAATTCTTTAATGATTAGAATAGAGCACATGGAAATTAATGACTTTATGAAAAAATCAAGAAATTATAAAACAAAACGAAAGGAATGAAACAATAGCAGACAATGTGAAATATCTCATTGTAAAAACAACTGACCTGGAAAATAGATCCAGGAGAGACAATTTAAAAATGATTGGACTACCTACCTGAAGGCTATGATCAAAATAAGATCCTAGCCTTTCAAGATATTATCAAGGAAAACTGCCCTGATATTATAGAACCAGAGGGTAAAATAGATATTGAAAGAATTCACCATTCACCTTCTGAAAAAAATCCCAAAATCTGTCTTGCACTACAGGAAAGTAGGAGGGAAGGGGATAAGGAGGGGATAACTAGAAGTAAACATTTTTGAGGAGGGATAGGGTCAAAAGAGAGAATGGAATAAATGGGGGACAGGATAGGTTAGAGGGAAATATAGTTAGTCTTTTACAACATGACTGTTATGGAAGTGTTTGCATAACTACACATGTATAACCTATATTGAATTGCTTGCCTTCTCAGTGGGGATGGGTGGGAAGGGAGGAAGGGAGAGAAGTTGGAACTCAAAGTTTTAAAAACAAATGTTAGAAACTGTTTTACATGCAACTGGGAAATAAGACATACAGGTATTGAGGTATGTAGAAATCTATCTTGCCCTACAAGAAAAATTAGGGTATGGGATTAAGAGAAATGAGAGAGTGATAGAAGGGAGGACAGATTGGGGGAAGGGGTAATCAGAATGCATGCTGTTTTGGGGTAGGTGGAGGGGAGAGATGGGGACAACATTTAGAACTCAAAGTCTTGTGGAAGTGAATATTGAAAACTAAAAATAAATAAATTTAAAAACTAAGAATCATTGGAATGCTGGATAACATAACCAAAAAAGTGCCTAGAAATTCCATTTCACAACATCTTAAAAGAAGATGACTAAAATCTCTTAAAATGAGAGAGCAAAGTGGAAATAGAAAAAAAGTCCACCAGTTCCCTCCTGAGAGAAACTCAGGAATAAAAACGGCCACTGTGCCCCAATTCCTGAGCTTCTAGGTCAAACAAGAAGTGCAAGAAAGAAGTTAAGTGCCAAAGAACTACAGTTAGAATCACACATGATTTAGCAGCAATCACTCTGAAGGATCAGAGAACTTGGAATATAATATTTTAGAATGGAAATAGCATAGGCTTATAGCTAAGAATAATTTAGCCAGAAAGACTGAATGTATTGTTACAGGGGAAAATAAATGGACCCTTAAGAGAGGGCTTCAAGCATTTCAGTTAAAAATACCAGAAATAAACAGATGCTTTGAAGTTCAAACATGGGAATTAAGAGAAATGCAAAACAGTAAAAAGAAATGAATAAAGAAAAAGAACTAAGGAAAGATAAACTATTTACATGCTAATATGGGTAGATGATACATCTATCTGCACTGAACCCTTTCATCACCAGGATGTCATGTTATTGTTGTTCAGTTATGCAATCATGTTCAACTCTTCATGACCTCATGGACATTTCTGGCCAGACCCTTCAATTCTCTATTATTTCCCAAAGTCTGTTCAAGTTCATGTTCATTGCTTCCATGACACTATCTTTCTATCTCATCCTCTTCTGTCCCCTTCTCCTTTTGCCTTCAATCTTTCCCAACAGGAGGACCTGCTCTAATGAGTCCTGTCTTCTCTCAGTTTCAGTATTTGACTTTCCAATGAATAGTCTAAATTGATTTCTTTATGTATTGACTGATTTGATCACCTTGCTGTCCAAGGGACTCTTGAAATTTGTCTCCAGAAAATTTAGAAAGTATTAATTCTGTGGCACTCAGCTTTGCTTATAGTCTAATTCTCCATACATTGCTACTGGAAAAACCGTAATTTTGACTATACAATTCTTTGACAGCAAGGTAATGTCTCTTCTTTTTAGCAAGCTGTCCAGATTTGCCATAGCTTTCCTTCCAAGGAGCAAGTTTTTTTTTTTTGTAATTATTATTTCATGGTTGTAGTCACCAACTGCAGTGATCTTCGAGCTCAAGAATATAAAATCTGACATTGCTTATATTTCTTCTCCCTCTATGTGACAGGAAGAGATGGAACCAGTTGCAGTGATCTTAGTTTGTTGTTTTGTTTTTTTTTTTGATGCTAAGCTTCAAACCAGCTTTTATACTTTCCTCTTTCACCTTCATCAAGAGACTTTTTAATCCTTCTTCACTTTCTTCCATCAGAGTGGTATCATCTACAAATCCAGGATTATCATTCTCCTTAATTCCAACTTTTGATTCATTCAGCCTGGTATTTCATATGATGTACTCTCCATCAAAGTTAAATAAGGTAACATACAGCTATGCTGTACTCATTTTCCAATATAAAACCAAGCTATTGTGTCATGTTTGGTTCAAATAGTTGCTTCTCGACCCACATACTATTCCCTCAGGAGACAGCTAAAATAATCTGGTGCTCCCATCTCTTTGAGGACTTGTCACATTTTGTTATGATCCACACAATCAAAGTTTAGTGTAGTCAATAAAGCAGAAGTAGACATTTCTTCTAGAACTCTCTTGCTTTCTCCATAATCCAACAAACATTGGCATTTTTAGTCTCTAATTTCTCCTGCATCTTTGAAAACCAGACACTTCTTCTGATAATTCTCAATTCACATATTTCTGAAGACTAGTTTTCAGAATCTTAACTTATGATGTTTGAAAAAAATGCAATTGTTCGATAATGTTCAATTCAAAGGAGTTTAATTAGACAAGACCTGGGAATATTTCTGTTATGTGTTGATGATCTTAAGAGAAGAAAAATATGGAAAGAGGAATACAACAGGAGAAAGGAAAAGGAAGTCGATGGAAAATTATCTCATTTAATCAGGGTACACAAGTAGACATCTATACAAACATGGAGGAGGAGATAGATGAAGCAGCAGACATTTGAATCTCACTCTCATCTGAACTGAGCATAGAAGGGAAGAATACACAAACATGCACACAGTTAGGTACAGAAGTACATTTCACTTAACAGAAAAATAGAAGGAAAAGAATAGGAGAAAGGGGAATTAGCAGGAGAACAGATAGAGTGAGAGATTAGCCTTAAGTAAAATAAACTCTAAGGATGCACACAAAATACTTATAGTTCTTTTTGATTTGGTAAAGAATGGAAATCTGAGGAAGGTTCCCATAAATTGGGAAATTTCTGGACAAGTTACCCTATGTAAATGTGATAGAATACTATGTGCTATAAGAAATGATGAAGGATGGTTTTGGAGAAACCTGAGGGGGGGGGGGGGGTGGAGCCAAGATGGTGGAGTGAGAGCAACTACTCACCTAAGCTCTTAGACAAACTCCTTCAGATACCTCTAAAAAGAGAATCTGACCAAATTTTGGAGGTGCACAATCCAATAGAAGACAGACTGTGGAGGATTCACAGACCAGGACAGACTGGAAGATTGACAGGAAAGATCTGTTCCACAGGGGTGAGCCCACAATGCAGCATGTCCTCCATCAGTGTGGTCCAGCAGGAAACCTCTGGGGTGGCCTCATGCAGCAGCAGCAGAAGCAGCATGGAGAAAGGTGGAGTGGCAGCTCAGGACAGGAAATCAGTGGAGCCGAGTGAGTGACAGCCACTGAACCCCAGGTATCAGCTGCAGCCATTCCCAAGACTTTCAGCCAGCAGATAAATGTCCATTAAGTCACCTACTTGATCTTTTGGGAGCCAAAATGGCAGAGTGACCAGTAAATGCTCTCTCCCCCTCCCCTTATTGACCTCAAAAGAACTATAAAATATTTCCCCAGTAAAATCCTGGATCAGTGGGAACAGCTGAAGGGGCAAACAGTCTCATAGCACCTGAGGCTAGGAAAATAGGTAAGGGGGGATTCCTATTACTGTGACACAGGCTAACCGGAAGGAGAGGAGCCCCAGAGGGGGTAGAAACACGCACTAGGACCCAGGCGTGAGCTGAGATTGCCTTTGCTGTAGCTCAGCTGAGGAAATCTCCTGTGATCAGACCACCCATCCCCCACACTTAACAAGTTAGCCCCAGGGCTAAGCCGTGAAATACAAAACAAAAGGAAAAACAAAGGCACCTGCCCTTAGCTTTCCCAAACCAGCAGCTCAACAACAGATTCTCCAGCTTCTAACTGAAAGAACCAGAGGCTACAACACACAAAGCCTCACCATCATGAGCAAGAAAGCAAAGGAGGAAGGAAAAGACTATAGAATCTTTCTATGGGGACAAGGACCAAAACACGATTACCAAAGAGGTCAGTGCTGAGACTGCACTCCCATCTGAAACTTCAGAAGGGACTATGAACTGCTTGCATGCGTAGAGAGCACTTCTGGAACAGCTGAAGAAGGAAATAGAAGAAAAATGGCCAAAGATTTAAAAGTATGAAAAAAGAATTCACTGATGAGAACAGCTCTTTAAAAAGGAAAATTGAACAAATAGAAAAGGAAGTACAAAAACTTACTGGAGAAAATAATTCCTTAAAAGGAATAATTGGACAGATGGGAAAGGAGATGCAAAAGTTAACTGAAGGAAGCAATTTGATGAAAATTAGAATTGGACAAATAGAAGCTAATGACTTTATGAGACATCAAGAATCAGTCAAACAAAATCTAAAGAATGAAAAGAAAGAAGAAAAAGTAAAATATCTAATTGGAAAAACAACTGACCTGAAAAATAGATCCAGGAGAGAAAATTTAAGAATCACTGGCCTACCAGGAAGCCATGATGAAAAAAAGAATCTGGACAATATCTTCCAAGAAATCATCAAGGAAAGCTGCCCAGAAGTGCTAGATCCAGAGGGCAAAATAGTCATCGAAAGAATCCACAGTTCACCTCCTAAAAGGGATCCCAAACTAAAAATACCAAGAAATATTGTTGCCAAATTCCAGAACTATCAAGTGAGAGAGAAAATACTACAGGCAGCCAGAAATAAACCATTCAAATATCGAGGAGCTACAGCCAGGATCACACAGGACCTTGCAGCTTCTACATTGAAAAACTGAAGGAATTGGAATCTGATATTCCATAAGGCAAAGGAGCTGGGACTACAACCAAGAATCAATTACCCAGCAAAGTTCAGCATAACATTTCAGGCAAGGAGATGGACATTCAATGAATAAGAGATTTCCAGAACTTCCTGACACAAAGGCCAGAACTCAATAGAAAATTTGATCTTCAAACGCAGGTCTCAAGAGAGGAATAAAAAGGTAAAAAGGGGAAAAGAAAAACTTGTTACTCAATTTGGGGATACTGTTTACTTCCCTATAAGGGAAGATGATACATGTTAATCCTGAGAATTGTACATCTATTATGAAGTATAAAAGGGATATACATAGATGGAGGAAATAGGTATAAAGTAAATAATGTGATGATAAAAATGTGATTCAAGCATGCAAAGAGATGGTAACAGGAGATGTAAAAAGGAGGAAGCAGAAAATGATAAATTTCATCACAGGAAGAAGTACAAAATTATATTATAGTAGAGGGAAAGAGGGGAGGGAGAGGAATATTGTCTAGAGAAACCTAAGAAGATTTATGAACTGATACAGAGTGATGTAAACAGAACTAGAGAATGATTTATACCCTGACAACAATATGATAAAAACAAACAACTTTGAAATAATTAGGGATTCTAATCATTGTAATGATGAACCATAATTCCAAAGAACTAATGGTGAAACAGTATAATCTACCTCCTGATAAAGAAGTAAGAGATTCAGAGTGCTGAATTGTGTGTGTGTGTATACACATATACACACATATAATTACACATCTCTTGATATCATGTGCTATATATACATATATAGATATAGGTGTTTTGGATACGGCCAACAGTTCCATGGCACCAATTCTTCAGGCCTGAGAGGGGCTGAGTTCCTTCTTTATCCCTTTTCTATGGAACACAGCTCAAAGGAAATTTCCATGATGGACTTATCAAGGACCAAAGAAATGGTGTGTTCTCGAGTATATCTTTTTCATTGAGGTATGGAATTCTTATAGAGAAAATGCAGAATTCTCCTAATGGCTTACACAGTCCGCGCTTCTAAGTTTGGAGGCTCTGTGATAGCTCAGTTTCAGGCTGTTGGTACCATAATTTATGGCCAGGATGAAAACTCCTGAAAAGCAGTTGTGGGCTATTTTTCTGTGCAAACTCTAATGTATGGGATGTTGCCCCTTGTCATTTGAACTCAAATTTAATAGCAAAAACAAGCCACACTTAAAAAGACAGACCCATCTTCAAGCCATTAGCTGTTTGGAAACTCAGACCCTCAAGTCTGCAAAACTAGAGGGTTTTTAAATTTTTTTTTTTATTTTTAGAGTTTGGCAAGAATAAGGACACGCTGGGTGAGACTCATTACAGCTGCCTGCCAGACTCAGCTGGTCATCTGAACAGCTACAGAGATAATCCCACTGGCTAATAAACCAGCAGCTGTCTGTCAATGAAGTGGGAGAGGGCAAGAGAGCAGGGAGATGCCTGGTTGGTCCTGAGCAGCAAACACATTGCAATGATCAAATATCTGACCCTTGGAGAGCTCAGGGGTGTGACTCCCCATTATCTGATCTGGTTGTCCAGTTGACCTGCATCTTCTTGTTTTGAACCTGTTTTCAGATTGATCTACATATTAGCTGCTACTTTTTCCCCAGTCCTTGAACAAGCTGTTATCCTCTGTCTGCTCAGGGTCATTGTAGTTAGTAGTTCCTTAGTGGTTAGGTGTAGTTATCTCCACTGCAACCTTGTGCTAGGCTTGGGGGCAAGTTAAGAGATTTATGGTGAAGTAATGATGCTGTCACCTAAGACTTTCAATCTTCCTAAAGTACTATATTCATACATAATGTCCACTCCAGAGAATAGAAAGTTAAGTCAACAAGCATTGATTAAGAACTTATTGTGTGCTAGGTACTGTGCTAAGAGTCAAGCATACATTAAGGCAAAATCATAGTTCCTCAAAGAGCTCACATTCTAACAAGAGACAACATGAACCCAGCTATGGACATAGAAGATATCTGTATATGTGTATGTGTGTATGTGTGTGTGTGTATATATATACATACATACATATATATTATATATATGGAGAGAGAGAGTATATATGGGAAGTAATTTCAAAGGAAAGGCACCATCTAAGGGCAGGGATCAGGATGGGGAGTGGAAATCAGAAAAGACCTCTTGCAGAAAGTAATATTTGAGCTTAATTTTGATGGGAGCCAGGAAAAGCAGAAGGCAGAACTGAGGAGGGATTATATTCTGGGCTTTGGAGACAGCCAGTAAAAAGGGTCAGAGTTGGAAGATGAGTGCCATGTGCAGATAACAGCAGGTAGACTAGTATCACAGGAGAGAGCAAAATGTAAGAAAACTAGAAAGTTAGGAAAGGGGTCAGGTTTTGAAAGGTTTTTTAAATTTTGGTGAAAAGTAAATTATTCAGCTAACTGATGTAGATCCAGTAAGCCAGAGACTTGTAGGTGGTATAAATATTATTATCAGTCCCATTTTACAGGTAAGTAGATTAAAAGTGACTTATCCAGGACCACCTGACTGATAAGTGTCAGAGGCAACATTTGAATTCCAGTCTTCTTAACTAAGGACATAACTTCCCCATCCCTTCCTTCACCAGGGAGTATAATTTCTTAAATATTTGAAAAATAGACCCTAGTCTTTTAGAGTCAGCTCATAACCTTTCATTGCATATGCTTTCTCAACCATAACTACACTTCCTGAATGATATTGAAGGGTGGGAAAGGCCAACTGGCCTCCTGGATCATTAGTGCCTCAGTGAACTCAAACAAGTCATCAACTAGTCAACCTGAGTTGAAAGGAACTTCAGAGACCATGTAGCCCAATCTATATCTGAACTTGAATCTCCTCTTCAACATCCCAACCTCCACTTGAGCACTTCTAGTCATAGTGAAATAACTACTGTTGGAATCATCCCATGCTATATCTCTATTAGGAAATTCTCCCCTGTGCTGAATTGGACTATGTTTTTGGAAGTGTTCTGAATAGAAAAGAAGATCTAAAAAGGACAAGATTGAAAATAAGAAATCTGGCTCTTTCCACAAATGTTCCAGAAAGGGTCAATTTATCCAATGTTTATGGTAAAATAAACAAATCACTTATAATGCTAATTTGCTTCCCTACTCCTTTTCCCCATGGAAGAACATGCCCACACCCACCATTCAGAGGATTAGAAACAACTGTCAGAGATACCTGCTTTACTTCCATTTAAGGTTATTCATTACCTATGCTGGATCCTGGTATCTCTTATTTGGATCTAATCTTTTGCCTCTGGTGCCTTAGCTCATTACCCCCATCGTTGACAACCAACTCTAACTCTTTGAGACCAATATGTTTGGTCCTGATTTGTGTATTTTTCCAAGCCCTCTGACTGAGGATGCTGCAGCTGGAGCCATGGAAGATTCTCAGACCCAGGCTGGGCCATGTCTCACTCTCAGCCCCATTTTGGAAGGGTGCCCAGAAAAATAGCTCATGAATCACCTTAACCTCTCTCCTCTGTATCACATGGCACACACATTGTGTTTATGTCTTGATTTTGACTCAATATTTTTAAAAATAAATTTTTATTGGTCTTTTGGTTTTTACATGACCATAATTTCTCCCACTATTCCTTCCCTTCCCAGAGAATCATCAAATATAATAAATAATATTTTAAAGACAAAAAAGGGGGCAGGGGAAGCAACATAACTGATAAATACATTAAAAAAACTGAAATGTATGCAATGAATAACATATAGAGACTTCTCAAAGGAATGTCTTCTATTATCTCTTCTTTCTAAACATGCTTGTTCTGTAAAATTTTGCAACATTCATTCATTTTTCAGGTTCTTTATTTTTACATTGTTGCAGTCCTTACATATTGTTTTTTGTCTCTGCTTTTGAAACTTTGCATCAGTTCATATAGAGTTCCATGCTTCTGTGAATTCATCCTATTTGTCATTTATTATAGTACAGTAACATTTAACACTATTGTACTACGTTTTGTTTAACCCTTCTCCAATCGATAAGCATCTACTATTTTTTCTAATGTTCTACTATCACAAAAAAGTACTGCTGTAAATATTGTAATGCATGTGGATACTTTTTTTCTTATCAATGGCTCCTTGGGGTATAAGTCTATAGTAATGGAATCTCTGAGTCAAAAGGTATGGGCATTAGAGTAATTTTATCTGAACGATTCTAAATGACTTTCCAAAATGCCTGCACTATTCCACCAATTAAATACTGTGCCTTTCATTCCAGGACCCCTCCAACATTGACTATTTTCATCTTTTGTTATCTTTGCCAATTTTCAGAGTGTGAGGTGAAAAATTAGGATTTTTTCCCTAAATTTTCATTTCTCAATGATTTGGATTAGTCTTTCATGTGTTAGTGAACACTTTACAACTCTTCATTAGAAAATTATTTTTTTCCATATCCTTTAAACACTTACCTATTGGGAAATAGTTTTGGGTTCATATATCTATATCTGTTTGTGCATATGTTATATATACATCCATATATACATAAATGCACATATATACTTTATATAGCTTAGACCCAAGACTCTTATCTGAGAATGTGATGTAAAATCCTTGCCCCCCATCAACCACTTCCCTTCTTATCCTAAGTACATTAATTTTGCTTTTGCAGAAGCTTTTCAGTTTCCTGTAATCCAAATTATCAATTTTATTGTTCTAATTTCTTTTAACCTTTGCTTAAGAATATGTCTCCTACCACAGCTGTAAGATGAATATAATTAGTTTTTCTTCTAATTTTTAGGTATTAGTTGCTTGGTTGCTGTCCTTCATGCTTAAAGAGGACCAAAATGACATCACTATGTTGGGGTCAAGGTACAGTATGTCCAACTAGGGCTAATCAGACCAGTATGAGCTTGGAAATCTCCACCACAGGTCAGGCACAAAAAGTCCATATGAATATCTGGAGTGGAAATATCTCTAATTTTGTGCATCTCACATATCTTTCAAGCTACTGCAATTCAGGCACTACAGCACCTTCTTTGATGTGGGTATGCCAGGCTCATTAGTCCTATACCAGTGGCTCCCATGTCTCACAACCAATTCTAAAGGTCCTTATCATGTAATCTTTAATATTATTATATTTCCATGTGGAGCATATTATAGAATATAGTATAAGACGTTAGTATAAGCTTAATCTCTTCCAGACTGCTTTCTAGCTTTCCCAGTAGTTTTTTTCCAAATAAGTTTTTTTCTAAGTATTTTATGTTTTCCAGTTTAACATTGTTTTAATTGAGTTCCATTGTTTCTTATTATCTTTTGTTTAATCTATTCCACTGATCTACCTCTCTAAATTTTAACCAATACCAGATGGGTTTTGATGATTGCTGCTTAATTATTTTATTTCTGAAAGTGCTGTTGTACCTTCATCCTACTTCTTTTCATTATTTCCTCTGATTTTCTAAATCCTATATTTTTTCAAATTTAGTTTTATTATTTTATTAACCTCTATAAACTATACTTTTGTTAATTTGATTGATGTAGCATTAAAATTGGAGTTGGCCATGGTAGTCCTATTTTTATTATATCGGCGCAAATCTAGCAATGAACAGTAAATATTGTAGGGTTTTTGTTTTCGGTTTGTTTGTTTTCTTTTCTTAGCATGAGCATCATACTTTGTCAAAGGTGTCTTCTGCTATCAGTTTAAATAATTATGTGGCTTGAGATTTTTTTGTTTTCATTATGATTAAGTATAGTGATAGTTGTCTTAATATTGACCCATCATTGCTATAAATCTAACAGTCAAGATGAATGATTTCTTGGATGAATATCTGTTATCTGACAGGATTTTGCTTTAAAATTTTTGACTCAATATTCATTAATAGTATTGGTCTATAGTCCTTTTGTGTTTCATTTTTTCCTGGTTTATGTATCAAGACCATATTACATTCATAAAACAAATCTGACAGGGTGCATTCTCCATTTTTGAGAATAATTTGTATAGTTTTGATGGTGTTTTGGTTTTCTGTTTATGTGCTGCATTTCATTTTTTTCCTTTTTTTTAATTGTACCTGTAATTTCATTAGTTTAGGGAGCTCCTAAAAAGAACTTCTTCTTTAAGTGCAGAATTGTACCTGCTTTGCAACTTATGGTCTTAGAATGTTGCGTGGGTAAATGACTTGCCCAAGAATCAACAGGCAATACTTGAAGCTGCGTATTCCAGACTCCAAGGCTACCTCTTCATCCACTACACTAGGTCACCTCTCCCATTGCAGTTTTGTATGTATTTTCTCTACTGGATTTTAAATTCTGAGGGCAAGAACCTTATCTTGGTCAGTTTTTCACCCTTTTCAAAGCTTAGTATGGTGGTCATTTTTAGCAGCTTGCTTTATCTTTGCATGGGAAAACATAGTTAGGAAAGACTGAATTCCTCCTCTTCCCCAATTTATATTAACTGTTCACAGATGGAAGAGAACTTAGGGATTATCTGATCCAAACTCCCCATTTTACAGAGGAGGAAACAATGCACAGAAGTTGTGACTTCTCTGAGATGAAAGAGCTGGTTTATTTCAGGGCCAAGATTCAAACCTAGGTCTATTGTTCTAAAGTATCTTTCTACCACATTACTGCCCATTTTCAACAAATAAATGCCAATTACCAACTAAGTATCTAGGATCACAGAGCATACGTTAATAGATTTCAAGTTGGATAGGACCTTAAAAACCATTCAGCAAAGCCCCTCCTTTTGTAGATGAGGAAAAAGACCAAGAGAAGGTAATTGACTCGTCTAAAAACATACAGGTAGAAAACAACAAAGGTAGATTTGAATCCAAATTCTGACTGCAAATTCAGTGCCCTTCCCACCCATTTCATAAGCCCTGTGAGAGAGCCTTCACAGAGATCAAACACGAAAATGAAAACAAGTCCCTACCCTCAAAGTGCTTACACAAGGGGATAGGGAGAAAAAATGGGGGAGAGTGTGTATGTTTGGAATGTATCATTTAAGCAAATAAGTAAATACAGGATAATAAGAGGAAGAAGAAAGCCCTAACAACCAGAGGTCTCAAGAGAGCCTTCCCAGGACATATTTGAACTGATCCCACTCATGCAGGATGCATTTTCTAAAGTTTGCTCCCAAGTGGTACCTGGGGTCTTTCCAATTGGCGCTGGGGCAACAGTCAATTGATAATTCTGCCTGGGTGGCTCCATGGCCTGTTTGTGGTCCTTGGGAATTAGGAAGAAGGGACCAGCTGACCCAGGTGGTGTTAAGTTGTTTGGTATAGCAAACTGTGGAAAGCTGTCAGCAGCCTAGAGGTCAAGCCCGAAAGGCTGGGCAGTGGGAGTGGGTCGGGGGCTGTCTGCAGCTGTTGGAGGATCATGTTTCCAAATCACCTGCTCTGACTGAGCTTCCAGGAACTCTCCTGTCAGACAAAGCCCGGTAATTACCCTGAGCTCATCTACACCTTCTCTGTCTATGGCCTAATTGAGGTTTAACAGCCTTGGGGGAGGGGAAGGGGGAGCAGGTTTCCTGCCTTTCTGGACTCTGATGCTTTCATCTGGGCATCAAGTCAATTAGTTTAGCATCTGGGGTAACTGACAGAAGCAAAGATCTGAGCAAGTGGAATTCCCAGACCAGGAAGATCTGGAAGGATCCCTCTTTGGCAGGGGGGAGTGGGGGGGAGCTCTAGGAGGTTAGAAGGAGTATATGGTATGTGTTGGAAGCCAGCCTTTTTTTTTTTTTTTAATTCAAGTTACACACAAGGTACAACCATTCCTTCTCCATGCAGCCAGAATGCTTCCAATGTCTGGTGGGATGGAGAATTACTAAAGAAAATTGGATGAGAGAGTGATTTTGTCCCCTTAGATCTTGTACTTCAAGACCTGTTTATGATACATTTGGAGAAGTACTTTGGGGGGACTGGTTGTCTCAGAGTGGGGCTTCCAACTTGTTTATTCTTATTCCTCTAAGCTGAGAACTAGTGAACTCTCCAGAACAAGTTGTAACCCAATGGCTACCTCTCCAAACCCCCTAAAATCAATTAACTGAATACTGTCCTAGGAGATATAAACTCTTAACTCAAAGACATTGAGGCAGATGACTGGAATCTAATTTTCTAAGAGGAGAGGGCTTTTTAAGAAGAATAAAATTTGCCTCAAGAAGGGTCTCAGTTTCCATATCAGTAAAAAGAGAGGCGGAGGGCTCAAGTTAACAAAGTCTGCTGAAGTGCTGCACAGTCTGTAAAAATCAGAAAATCAGTGATGGATGGGGATGTTGACTCAGGAGACAGTAATCACACATCAGGGGTTTGCCTGGTATCCTTGGCCAACAGTTGCTTGGATATTTTGTTTGGGTTGGCATATGGCACTCCACTCTGAAGGGGGCTTTACAGGCAGCAGTTCCACAGGATGAAAGGTCAATGCTAGGTAAATGGATATTCTATAGTTATGTCCCTGGTACCATTTTAACAGCACAATGGCCTTTGTAAATAGATAAGCCATGGTCTTAAAAAGTCAAGGAAAAGAAACACTTCTTTAAAAAGAAGTCATAGAGCAATAGGGAACTTCTTTATTTTCTTTGAATTATCAAACCAAAAGGGGGAGAAAAAAAACAACTTTTAGCTTTAGCAATATTGATTTGGTGCAGTGGTGGGAGATTGGGAGTAATGATTGAATTACTGTATTGGACTATAAAACTGAGTGTAAAAAGAAGTCAAGACTGGAGAAGGAAAATGTGACATAGTCTTTGAACACTTGTATATTTTGCTGGTTGATAAATTTAAACTCTGAAGCCAAGGCTGCCTGCCACGTGACTGCCTCATAGATCATCCTACACAGGAACAAGCTGTGCACATTTGCAGATTTCTCTGGAAACTCTTACACAAGTTTAGAGTATGGGATTTGGAATGAGGACCCGAATTCAGATCCCGCCCCACTATTTGTCGCTATTAATAATAGCTGCTATTTAGTGGTGTGCTGGTAAATATTTTATATCCAGCTCCCCAGGGAGGGAAAAAGGGGACTTCCAAAACTCTTTAAAGTTTAATCTGCAGTGTTAACACTTTCTTCACATTTTATTAAGTCTAGGCAATCAACCAAACAATAAATCAAACCCTATTTGAACTTTTTGCTGATTTCTGAGGTATAAATGCTCACAGTGAGAATTTAACAACTGATGCTAGCTAGCCTGTTCAAAGTGGTTGCAGCACACTCCTGCAGTGATATTTATTTAGTTCTTTCATTTTGCCAAGTGTTTTATATAAATGTTGTCACTTGATCCTCACAACAACCCTATCATATAGGTACTACAGACATTACCATGTCCATTTTACAGATTAAGAAGGTAAGGCTCAGAGAAAATAAAAAGCGACCATAGGCAAATGTCAGAGGAAGGATATTAGAGCTGAGTTTTTCCTGACTCTGAGTTCAGCATCCTTTCTACAATGCCATGTATTCCCCTGGGTAAATGATCTCAAGAAGCAAACAAAAAGAAACCCTTAAAAATGGAAGGGGATGGGGGGAAGGAGAGGGTGGAGATGGAGAGCAAAAGTAACCTCAGTATTGTCTTTAAATTATCAGACCAAAGGGGGAAAAATCATCCTTTAGCAATATTGTTTTGGTGCAATAGTAGGAGGTCAGTGAATAACAATTGAATTATTAAATTGTTCTCTAAGACTGAATGTGAAAAGGAAGTCCAGACTGGGAAAGGGAAATGTAACAAAGTCTTTGAACAATTGTGTATTTTTGCTGGTTGATAAATTTAAACTTTGAAGCCAGGGCTGACTGCTATGGGATTGTCTCATAGATCATTGTACAAAGGAACAAACTGTGCACATTTAAACCTCAGTTTCTTCAGCTGTTAAAAAAAAAAAAAAAGAGGAGAGCTGATTATTATGGACAGAGGATAGGACTGTGAATACCTGGGTTCTACCATTAACTCTCTGTGTGACCTTGGCCAAGTCCCTCCACCTCTGTGGGTTACCATTTGGGGTAGAACGAGATGATCTTTAGTTTCTTTTCCAACTCTAAACCATATGCAATATATGTAACAGCACCAACCTCCTAGTGTTATTGTGAGGGTAAAATGAGAGAATATTTGTAAAGCATGCACATACAGAGCATTATACAGCATTATGTAATATATACATATAATATATACACAGCATTATATAAACGTTTATTATTTTAAACACTGTGTTCGTACCCACAAAATGGAAGACCTAGAGGAAGATCAGTATATCTAATAGATTCTCCATGAAGGATCCATGGGGGCAGTTGAGTAAGAATCTCACAGAATGAGAAATAGGTGGCAATCAACATTGATAGAAGGAATGCCCATATTAATGCGATGGCAGATCCATCAAAGAAAGGAGAAGAAAGCGTGCAAGGAAATGTTAAAACTTCGTGGTATAAGAGAGAGGAAGAACAAAGAGAACTGGAATAGTCAGACAAGTTTTCATGGAGAATCGCAGGATTTTAAACTTATAAATAGATGACCGTGGATCATCTAGTTCAACCTTCTCACTTTACAGATGAGGAAAGTAAATCCCACGGAGAAGGTTCCTTGCATAAAGTTACACAGGTAGAAAGGAGCAGACATGACTTAAACCCACATCCTCAGACTCCAAATTCAGGAATCTTTCTGCTACCCCATGTTGTCTCTAGTTGGAGAAATTTGATCAGGGCCTTAGGGAATCTGTAGGATTTGGTTGAGTGGAGGGCTCCCTAACTCAATGCCATTTAGGTCATGCTATTTTATGGTGGGAGGGACAAGAAGGCATTGTGAACCATTAGGCAGGTCTTTAGATCCTTGGGGAGGGCAAGAAGCAACTCCGAAATTCTAGATTCCAGGTACAGACAGGAATGACATCCAAAAGAAAAATCAAGTCCAATCAGGATAAAAACACTAAGAGGAATAGAGGACATGAGGAGGTAAGAAACTAAGAGTCAAATGCAAAGGAATCTAGAGAGGGTCAAGATGACATAAAATTCAGGTGATTGTGACAAGTTGTGACTCAATGAGGTGCCAAGTTCAGTTTCTTTTAATAGTTGGGGTGCCAACTAAACTTATACACCCCCCCTTGCATCTTAAAGGAAACATCCTCCTAGGACCACGTATGTATATTCTAGCATTGGCTGCCACCATACCTTTTCTGCTCCTGGAGCCTCTCCCTACCATTAACACACCTTTTCTAGGAGTCCTTATATTCAATAAGTCCTTCCCCACCATTGGAAATAGAGCTCAGCCTACATATTTTCTCTTTCCTCTGATTCAAGCAATGTAAGTTGACTAGATACTGGTCTAACTGGAGCTTCCAATTTCCCTCTCCTTCATTCTATCCATACTCAGGACTCAGCAAGCCTTGAAAGTTCAGAAGAATTCAGGGTTAGGCTTAGACCTTTAGTCAGGACTCAAGCTTGGGACTCAAACACTAAGAATCCTCTGAGTCCACATTTGAACTCTGGTATTCCCGATTTCAGGTTCATTGCTTTATCTACTGTGCCACCTAGCTACCCTTCGTAATGCTATCATATCACTTAATGCTTTTTAACTGACTGATTGAATAATATTAGCACTATTCCTGCTATGTTATGAGATAAGTAGACTTATGTGCTAGCCTGGGAACCATGCCACCATTCTTTAATTGTTTCTGTAGGAAGATGTGGTAATTTACAAAAGAACTTTTAAATATAATTCCGCACTCTAATTGAAGGCTCCCTCAAGCCCCCTTTCACTGGGTGAACTAAATAGAAGTACTATTCTGTGTGTGTATGTGTCTGCGTTTGTATGTTGCCAACTAAATCAGAGAGAGCTCTTCACAATGGGGCATGAGATATCCATCCCCTGTGATGCATTCTTGTGTCTCTATGATGATGGACAGTTGTTCTCTTGGGTAGCAGTGACCAGCACTGCCAAGGAACAGAGTTTTATTTGGCTAATGAGAAACATGATGCAGTTCCAAGGTTCTCAACATTTCAATAAATCAGTGACTGCTCCATGATTGTGTGTATCCTTTCCTGAAGATTTGGGTGCCTACAATACAAGTGAAATAGTCATCCTTTGCTTTGAAATTGTCTTCCCTTTGAAACGAGTCTTTTCAAGCTTATTATATGGTATTAACCCTTCAAATAGTCTATGTCACAGTCAAATGCCTTCTCACTGCTCCAGACATATGACTTTTCCATCTCTGATCTCCATGCTTTTGCACCCAGGCAGCCCTCCAGACTTGGAATACATTCCCTCCTCACTGTTCTTCTTAGGATCCCTAGGATCATTTCAGAGCTCAGCACACATTCTACCTCTTACAAGTCTTTCTTGATTTCCTCAGCTCTTAGAGTCTCCCTTCTGAATTACGTTGTATTCACTTTGTACATAATTCTACATAGGAGAGGTAGGTGAATAGAGAGCTCCCTTGAAGCCAGGAAGACTTGGGTGCAAGCCCTGCCTCTCTGATACATACTGGCTGGGTACTGGGGCTATATACATCACCCCCCAGTACTGGAGACAGCTTGGAAAGATTATAAATGACAGAGAAGGTGACCATGTCACCCAGCCACTCAATAGTAACCCCTCTTCACTTCTACAATCAAATGCTAAGATACGTCTGGCATCTAAACTCCTTTACAACCTAGCTCCAACAAACCTTTCCCACTATGATCCAGTCAAACCATCTTTGCTATTCCTCAGCCATCTCTATGCCTTTGTATAAGCTCTCTCTTAGGCCTGGGATGCAACTCCCTCTTCATTACTGCCTCTTAGAATCTCTAATTTCCTTCAAAGCTCAATCAAGTGTCAGCTTCTACAGAGGTTCTTTCCTGATCCCCCAAGCTGCATGGCCTTCTGCCACATTACCTTGCACATAGTTATATTTGTGCTTATCTCCACATAAACTACTTGAGGACAGGGACTATTTCATTTCTTTCTTTATATCTCTAGTACCTAAAACAATCCTTGCTATATAGTGGGTATTTAATAAATGCTTAATGATTTGTTGATTTTAGGGTTGCTTGAGCAAAAAGAGAGGGAAGACAGTCAGGAAGAAAACTAAGGAAATTAAAAAAAAACTGTCATAAAGAACTGCCCTGATAATGCTTGCAGATACCAATAAATAAAAATCTCCTTACTCATTTCAGTAGTGCTGACCTGTTTATGATACACTGTCCTCTGGGGTCATTTCATTCTTAACTCAGTGTTCAAAGGCTTTGCAAAGCCTAGCTTGTGCCTCCAAACCGCAAGAAAAAAATTAGATGATTCTTCTGAGATCCAAAGCTTCCTTCTCTTGTGTTTCAGCTTTGGACCACCTTGTTCTTCTATGGAAATCAACTTTCCTTGAGAGTATATAAAGTTGCTCACCTTCTCACTTCACCTCTCTGTTCCAGCTTGTCCCCTGAAACAGATTCTATGACCAAAATTTTTTTTTCCATTTCAGCTCCTGATAGACTAATTACTTCTTCCATCAACATTATGGAGACTACAGATTTTCTTGAGTCTATGCGACTTTACTACATCTCTGCATCCCCCCCTCCCACCTTTGTTATCTTATTCTCTCATTCTGAACTTGTACTCCAAGAGGGGCTAATCTCTAGTTCCCCAATGAGCAATAGAAATCAAACATTTTCCCCCGTTCTGTCAGAATCCAGCATTTATTGTCTTCTATGTGCCAAGAACGATGCTGAGCACTAGGGATACAAAGAAAGGCAAAAGGAGCTCACAGGCTAATGGAAGAGACAACATGCAAACAACTCTGTACAAACAAGATACTTACAGAATAAAATGGAAATAATTCATAGAGGGAAGACACTAGCATTAAGGGGGATCAGGAAAGGCTTTTTATATAAGGTGAAATGCTAGCTGAGACTTGAAGGAAGTCAGAAAAGCCAGAAAGTGATGAGGAAGAGAACATGCTAGGCATAACAGCAAGGTCAATGTCACTGGATTTCAGAGTACCCTGAGTTCTCAAATAATGAGAACTATTTGGTGGTCATGAATCACCAAACCTACTTCCCAAGATAGAGATTTTGAAAACGACATGTTACTACAATGATTTCAAATAAGGGCTTATGAGCACCTGTGCAAGAAGGATAATTGATGGACAGCCTTCATGGTTTCTTGATATCTATGTGACCTCAAGAGATCTAGAGGAAGGAACCCAGAATGTTGAGACACAACTCTAGAGGGTATAAGAGAAGACATGGACAAAATGTACAAGATCTACATTCCTTACCAGTCACGCTCCTTTGGAATGGACTCCATCACTCCCCAGATCCATCAGGATAATTCATTATCAGGAAACTCATCATCCTGCAAGATTGCATCAGCTTTGGTATTGACACTTCATCAGTACTCTCCGTAGCCTCTGCCCTCTGATTGGAGGGTTAACCAAAGAACATCTCCCAAATCTTCCATGAAAAGAGGAATCCTGGGCCAGACATTTCTTTATTTCCCTGCAGGTAGACTTCTTTGGACTAGAGTCCATCATATGCCCACCCCACACACACTTTCAGCTTCCTTTTGTGTGTTTGTTTCTCCAGTTAGATTTGAGCTTCCTGAGGACAGGAACTGTCTTTTTTTTATATTTGCATCCCTAGTGTTTAAACAGTGATAAGGCATAGTAGACACCTAATAAATGTTTATTGACTGATTCATTGACAAGAAGAGAAGACACTGATCTGCATTAGACACTGGAAAAATTTCCCACGATGACAATAATATGGATCTTTTTAAGGATTAGAATATTCATATATCAGCATATTCTTACTATTTTCTCTTCTCCCAGTAATTTGAAAGGGTTATTTCACAAAAGAAACTATGACTGGAATTCATCTTGTAAGATGTTTTGAGTAGTGTCCCACTCTAGGGCCCATAGTTTTAGTGAGGGTTAACTGCCCTTATTTTGTGAAACCAGTTCTAGAGTCCATATCATAAGGGTCAACTGCCCCCATTTTGTGACCCCCCATTTCTAGATCCCATAGTATGAATGAGGGTCAGCTGCACCATCCTGGGGTCCCAATTCTAAAGATAGTAGAGACAATAACTGCCCCTTTGTTGTCAGTCTTCTCAAAGGATTTACTGATTTTTTTTCAATTGTGAGAAGTCAGCCATCTTTTTATCTATTAGAAAAAGCCCTGGTGGAAAAGAAAAGAGAGAGAAAAATTTCAACACGTGTACAGTTTCATGCCTCCTAATAGAGTCACATTCCAGGGGGACTATGGAAAACTTTAGCCAAGCTGAGTTCACTGACTTTGAACACCTTCCAAAGGCGGTATTTTGGTGCAACTCACACTTTATTTGTTTAATAAAAGATCATACACCCTGTTAGAAGCATCAAAACTCCAGTCCATTAATCTTGACCAAAGTTTTACTTCCAGTATAGCTCTTTCTTTGAAAGGGGAGGGGGGAGTAGAAAGGAAGCTGTGATGAGGAGTTGGGGGAGGAGGAAAAAAAAAAACCATTGAGTTTTCCACTTTCAGAAGAATGGCAAGATCCTTGGGGAGACAGTAAATTGAAATTAAGGCTGTTTCAGGCAGCCTACAGGATATGCCTGCAAATGTAGACATATCAAAATGGTGAAAAAGTCTGTTTGTGCCCATTCATATAAAGTGAATGGCTTGTAATGTTCTCCAGCCCCTGGGAACGGTGGCTAGATTGAGGAAAGAAGGCAGGAAGAATGGGATGGATTTGACATAAGAACATTTAAGTGTACTGAAAGCCCCTGCTCCTCCCTGTGGTTTAATAGCAGAGTCCTCTGGGAACTACAAGGAAGAAGCCAAGTGAATCCCTACAGCTTTCCGTTTTAAGGATAACAAATCTTAAAACAGGTGTGAGCCCAGAAAGATCCTTTGACTTGTTGTTTTTAAAAGTTCTCTGCAGCCAGACGGGTTCTCTGTGTATTATTATCATTCCCCAAAATGAGGTCTGGGGGAGGCAGGGGGCAGTGGGAAAGGAAGCTGAACAAACAAAAATTGTTTCAAGTGACCAATATTAATTAAGTGCGCTGGTCATGCACTATGAAATTTATTAAACTGTGGTTACCAAGAGACCGGATTAGTCAGAGCTAATGAACACAGATATAAGGGAAAGACTCCAGGAAATGTCTTCCAGGGGCTGGATGAGATTGGTGAGTAATATGACCAGAGATTAAAATACTGAACAGCATCTATTACAGACAAGAAGGCTGATTATTGAAGAGGGTCCCCTTCCAGGGGTGCTATTTTTTGACAAGGTCTGAAGGGAGAGAGCTGATGGGCCTCTGTTCATTTATATTCATTAGGCAGGGATTTTTTTTTTTTTTTTCATGCTCAGGGCCTCTGTGCACCCTTGCTGCCATCTGCTGGAGAAGGCATCTTTAAAAGTTCTTGAATCAACATGGCTGTCTGGGGAAACCCAATGACCTTACACTACAGTGACAACAGGGAAAGAACCCAAGTCCCCAAGGTCAGACCTGGATCTGTGATCCATGAATATAGGGCACTCTTGAGGGAAAAAGTTCCTTCTACAAATGTAGGTTGGCACCGTTTCTGCAACTTATGGTCTTTAGAGAGTTGACTAGAGAGGCTGAATTACTTACCCAGAGCCCCACAAGTTTGTATGTGTCAGAAGAGGGACTTGAATTCAGGTTTTCCTCTTTATTATGCTGTACTGCCTGTATTTCCCCCAGGGTAACTGTAGTGAATTCCTTTAAAATGGTTGTAGCCAGGAGATGGGAGAAGCATCTCTACTAAAGGTTAGTTAGCTTACTGAATGGCACATTGCCCCAAAGAAAATGTAAAGTTGTAAAAGTTTATCATTGGTGTCATGTACTGGGTGCCATCTCAGAACAGCAAATAGGGAATTATCAACAGATTCATAGTGTTCTCTCTCCCCATATGCACACATGCAATTTTTTTTATTTTTTGCATTTTAATAGGTTGCTCTTGAAGAGCCAAAGGAATAAGCCCTTAATAAAAATTTCAGGAATTGGAAATAGGGTTGTGAAAGGATATGGTTCATGAAGCTCTGTTGGACAGAGGTCTTCTCTAGCACCTCAACAGCTGAATACATCACAAAGAGAGACTTAGGCTTTTCATCTCAAGAAATATATTTAAGATATCTGTCAGCCCTAATCAATCAATTAATCAATAAAAATTTATTAAATGCTCACTATGTGCCAGGTACTATGCTAAGCTTGAGGGATACAAAAAGAGTCTAAAGACAGTTCCTGACCTCCAGGAGTCTATAATCTAATGGAGTCTAATCCACAATTTGAATGGAATTCTTTCTAGAGACAGAAGGTTGGACTAAATGACCTCTCTGAATGTGTTCCAGCTCCATAATGTTAAGATCCCCTATGTCTGAAGTCCCACATTGAGTGGTGTTTTCCACAGCCAAAGTACCAGAAAAGTATCATCTGTTAAGACATCTCCCACAAGCTCATCCAACCAGTTCCTTTCACATAAGAACCTTGCAGATTGGCTCTCAAGAGACACATTGAACATTCACAGGGGCCTTCAAGGTTCAGCCAAACTCTGGACTGTGTTTTTGTTTTTATATTCTTCCAGCTTGGAGGGCTAATGCCAGAATTTGGAGGAGGAAGAACTCACCCTGCAAGAAAGGGATATTTGGGAGATGACCGCCCAAAATCTGAAACAACAAAGAAAACTTGGCCTGGCTCCATCCCTAGCACCATTAAGGAGGGATAATACAAGGAGAGATCAAGTAACCCTATGAGGTGCTTTGTAAAAGGGCATAAAAGTGATGGAGCTGAGGAGAGACAAGAATAAAACCTGGAACAAACATTGCCAAGTCCTTTTTTTTTCCTGTTAATTTTGAAAGCCCTTGTGTATTTCAAGAGGAATTTAATCTGTATGTTTCTGATTCATTTACACTTAACTCACCACAATGTTGTTTTGTAAGGACCATTTGTTGTCCAAGAAGGCCTCTGAACCGTGATTATAACCCTTTTTATTAAAGCTTTTTTTTCCCCTTTCCCCTCTCTCGCTTTTTCTTAGAAACAGTATTATCCTTGGCCATATGGAAACAAGCTCCAAATAGAGGTCTTTCAGAGCTCAACCAGGAACTCAGATTTAGTCAAAGAGTTTCTCTTAATCCAGAATTCTAACTCAAGTAATGAACCTCAGCAGCTACACAAGGAAGGGCTTCATTGAGACAATATTTATTTCTCTTTCTCAAATTTCTAAAATGAACCTCCCTTTGGGGAGATTCTGGGACATTCAGTCAGTTGACTACAGCTATCCCTTTGCCACCATGACTTTCTCTATCAGAGCTTTGATATATCATGGATCTGCATAAGAAATTACATGAGAATTCTTTGGGAAGATGACACAGAAAAAACTTAGAAACTCAGAAATGCATAAAATATGTATAGGGTTATATATTATCAACATATTTTATCTTTTAATATCGTAATAATTTGACTTCTCTAATATGGAGGGCCAAAATATTTTACATGGATTTTCCAGATCACATTGGGACACCACACCCGTAACTCCCATGATGTGGGAGGGATAACAGTAGTCTTTATTAAGTAACTACTTTGTGGCAGATATAATGCTAAGTGCTAAGGACACAAAAACAAAGGGCATAAAAGAAGTTGGGTAATGTGTTCGACAATTTTGGTCAAGAACTCTGTGCAAAATGTCATGGTGTAAACCAAAGGAAATAGTAAATATAACTCTTCCTCTCAAGGAGCTTATATTCTATAGAACTGAACTTCTCAGAAAATCAGACCCTTATCTCCGGATCTAGATGCTTCTAGATATCTAGAAGTGAAATGTCTGTCAATGTTCTAATAACTTGAATTAAAAAAGAAGGAATCAGCAGAGATAAATGTACATTTAAGAGGAGGTCACAGTCTAGCACTGATTGTTACCATTTAAAATATTTCTGAGCTGTAGTTTAAGCATCTTGCTTGTAGACTCAAATTAAAAGGCCTGTAGTCTCTTTCAGACATTGGAGAGTAATGCTATTTTCATGTAACTGCTATGAGTTTGACTCCCTTAAATAAATTGATTAAGTTGGTCTCATATGTTGACTTATAGACTCTACATGGAACACATAGCTTTTTGCCTTTATTAACCTTGGTTCTGTGCAAAGGATAAGACCATAGAATATAGAGCTAGAAGGCACTTTAAGCAACCTTTAATTTATTTCCATTATTTTACAGATGAGGAAACTGAGGTTCAAAGACATGAAACAATGTTCCCAAAGTCTAAAAATGGAAATGGCAAAATAGTAATAGAGTCAGAATTTGAATTCTGAATTCAAATTTTGTGTTCTTTTCACCGTACCAAAGGGACTATCCCTTCTTTTACCAACTCTCAAATATTTATGTACATACCTATTTACAGTACTCCATAGTCTGGTTCTATATGTAGGAGAAGGCATGCTACAGTAGAAAACAACATTCATCTCCGATACTTGATGTTTGTGTAACCTTGGACAAGTCACAACCTCCCCAGGCCTTAGTTTCCTCATCTGTAAAATGAGAGAATTGGACTCTTTGGCAAAACATAAGCATTAATGGCTTATCCTCCTAGACAAAATGCTCCAGAGAATAAACACTTACCCAACAAACTCTAGGGCAGGAATGTTTAATCTTCTGTGTGTCAAAGCAGGCTGGTGAAATTTAGAATATGATTTCAAATGCATAAAATACAAAGAATTATAAAGTTACCAATTACTAAATATGTATAGAAAATTGAACATAAAAACATTTATTGAAATCAATATGTAATTTTTTTTCCAATCCAAATTCATAGACTCCGTGAAATCTATCCCCATGGAGTCCATGAATTCCAGATTAAGATTGTTTGTTCTAAGATGTTGTAGACTCTTTGTACTTTTGGAAGAGGGGTGAGAATCGATAGCCTTACCACTCCTGGAAACCTTGATTTGTCTCCTCACCCAAAGAAAACAAAAACCAAAAATACACTTGTCTCGTCATTGTGCCACGATGCAGCCTTGAGCCTTACAGGATCCTTACAGAGATTCCATCTAGAACACAAAGGTCTGTTCCACTCTGCTATGATTTAGGAAGAGAGTAAAATCAAGAGCAGTCCTTCTAAGGGAAGAGAAGACAATTACATCTTAGTTACTTCCCAGCAAAAAGCTTCCGCCTTTCCCTAAATAAACCTGTGCAAAAGACAAGTGGGTTCAAATGGAAGGTCATGATTCTCTTTCTGGGATATCCTGCAGTGCTGATTTCTTGGATGTCCTCGGGCTCCTTGTTCCACCATGATCAAGGGTCCCCTTCTCCTCAGATCACACAAGAGTACTATTCAAAAGAAGTATAGATTTAGGGAGTGAGGGAAAGAGAAAGAAGACTTGTGCCTCAAATCAAGCTTTATCAAAGTAGTTTAATCCCATATTAGATTTTCAGGGGCTTTTAGTTAGAATCTCCCTAAAAGGACTTTGGCTGCACTGCTAAAACTGGAGAGCAAAGGAAGGCCACTGGGCTCATTTCCTGAAGCAGACTTGCATCCAATAGCAGGAAATCTGTTAAAGAAACTTAATTTAACATTTATCTGAAGCTAATGCTTGTTTATTTCAGCCATAACTCATTTTATTGGTTATTTTGATGTTGCTTTTTATCTCCTCCCTCTCCCCCCAGTTATAAAGCAAACTAATTAAAATACCTCATTGCCCACCCAAACGTATCCAATTCCAAAGACTGGCTGGAAGATTTTCAGGACAGTAAAGACAGAGATTTGAGACTTGATCAGCAGCAAATGTCTGCATCCAAAGAAGTTATCTCATCGTTTCAGTTTGGCACAAGGAGTATAAGGGCATTAGGAATATCTACATTGTCCCCGCACCCTATAATGGTATTACAATGACAATTTTATGGGGCTCATAAAATATTTTCAACTTCCCTGCTGCACACCGTAATTTCGCCAACAGTTGTAAAAGGTCTTAAATTATATTTGTGCAAAATTGAGATGAATGAGCTTGAGTATCAATGTATTTCTCATTGTGTAATGGGGATTTTTTTCCTCTCTCTGTTTGCCAAGTGTAGAGCAAATGCTGCTCATTCAACTATTTGTCAACTCCCATTAGAAACATTTAATACTAATAAAATTTATGGATTCAGTTTCCAAAGGATACTTCCAAAGGAGTTCGTGATTATTACATCAGGGCTTAAATACAGCCATTGTTCGCCTTATAAAAATCTATATGTGGCTTGACAGGTATAAAATGTGGCTTTGAGTGTTGAGTCAGCATCAGAGCCTTTTTTTTTTTTTTTGGTTGAAATTAAGTTCACGAAACACAAGCAAATGTATTCTTAAGTCAATATGGAAGGTTCAACCTTGAAAAAAAAAAGAAATGTCATATTGCACATATGTTGTCATAATAATAAAACAAGACCCAATCCACTGAGTCAACAGGAAGCAGGTTGATTAGATTTATGAGTCAGTATTAGTGTATGTATGAACAAATTTAGAATATTAATGCCACCTTCTAGAAAGATGGCACTAACAACCTGCCATCAACAGGACATGGGCTTTGACTTAGAGTTACTTTTTCAGAAGAGGTGGTGAGTTTGTACTAATTAATTCATCCTTTCCACCTTCCCACTCAGCCTCCTTTGTGATTAAATCCACATGTTAATATGGCAGCAGATGCCTGGCATATCCGGATCACTGACATAGATAAGGAACCACAGAAATCACCTAGTCTAAGGATGGGCAACCTGTAGCCTTGAGTCATTAAAGGGTCACACTTGAGGACCTAGAGGGCCACATGTGGCCCTGAGGCTACAGGTTGCCCACACCTGAGTCCTAGTCCATTCTTTCCCTTCATTTTATAGTTGAAGAAAATGAGGTGATTAAAAAATACAATGACCTGTCCAAGGTCACAAAGAGGGAGCAGCAATGCTATGACCTGAATCCAGGCTTTCATGACTTTAGAAAAGAAACACCGTGGATGGAGGGCTGAGCCTCAAGTCAGGAAAACCCTAGTTCAAAGCCTGCTTTAGACACTTACTACCTAGTTGATCCACTGAACCATTGTCTACCTCAATTTCCTCAACTGTAAAATAGATATATTAATATTATTATATTCCTCATATATGTGTTACATTAAGATATTATATAGGATATGTATTAGGATATATTATGTAATAATATATCTGTAAAATGGATAAGATAGTACCTATCTCCCAGGATTGTGAAGATCAAACAAAATAACATTTTGAAGCACTTAGCATATAATAAATGCTTAAGAAAATGTTCTTTTCTCTCCTCTTCCTCCTCCCCTACCTTCAAGGTCAAGGCCAAGACTCATTCTATCATACCTTGCCTTGGGTATACCATGCTTTGGAATACAGTCTGTAATCATGATATTAAAAAAAAAAAAAACAGCTAACTAATGCATAGCTAATGAGAGGGAATTGAGTATAGAGAAATGGCCTCAGAGTCAGGGAAGCTTTGGTTCTAGCTAATCTCTCAACCATACAGACAGGGTGAATGTGTGCAAATCCACTAACCTCTCTGTACCCCTCAGCTCTTCACCATGGGCTCATTGCACTGATGAAGTTCTATATTCTATCCAAACAACAACAATAAATTCTGAAAATAAAAATGGAAGCCACAACTTTGGCATACTCTCAATTGGAAAGTTTTTATTTTTGTTTTACAATATGTGCCAAGATTTTTTTTCTACTTATTTAAGCATCTATTTACTTAGAATCTTTTTAAAATAATATTCTGCCTTTTCTCCAATTATATATTAAAACAATTTTAAATATTTTTTTAAGTTTTGAGTTCCAAATTCTATCCCTTTCTCCCCTCCCCTATCCCTGAGATGATAAGCAATCAGATATAGGTTATATATGTGCAATTGTGTAAAACATCTACATATTAGTCATTTTGTACAAGAAAACATGGACAAAAGCAGAAAGTGAAAAATAGTACACTTCAGTTTGTATTTAGACAGCATCAGTTCTTTTTTCTGAAAGCAGATACCATTTTTCATCATGAGTCCTTTGGGATTGTCTTGGATCACTGTGTTGCTGAGAATAGCTAAGTGTATTGCTATTACTGTGTACAATGGTCACCTGGTTCTGCTCATTTCACTTGGTATAAATTATTTATTTAGAATCTAAAAATCAACTGTCTGAAAAGCCAGGATTGATTATACGTCTGTGTCATGCATGTAGGGAAGAGGTTGAGATGTAAGAGGAGGGGACAATGGCAATGATACAGCAACTGTAACATGGGGAAGTGGGACCTGGATGAACCAGGAAGCGGGGCAAGAACATAGTGACTGTTTTTTTTAATTGGCCTCAGGGTGTGTGTTTTTATCTCTTCTCTGCCAATGAGCAGTGAGACTAGGGGTCCTGGAGGAAAAGAAAATTGATGGGAGATTCCCCAGTGGGCCAGAATTCCAATAAGAAGACACAACTGTAGAAGGGCTCAACTTCAGAGAGAGACTGTTGTCTTGCAGGTCAAAGAAATCATAGCCTGCCTTACATAGCTGCAAAGAAAATGGGGTTCATATGACAATTTAGACCAACAAGGTATGGAGGCCAAATAGAATAATCTGACCCAGAGTTTATTATCAATTAACAAATTCACTTCAACAGACCAATCAGGACAGAGAAACAGATGAAGAGTTGAAGAGTTTCCAAGGTCAACACAATTTAAAACTCCAGTAGAGTGCATTAGGTGTCCCTTAGAAGTAAAGACAAGAAGGACAAAGTCCAGGGGGATGAATCTTTAGAGGACAGATGTAGAAGGAATTGTTTTCATCTGGAGGGCCAGAAAATAAAGACAGGATTCCAAAGGCCCATTTTCAGAGGATATGTTGTTGTTCAATCTTTTCTTGAGTCATGTCTGACTCTTTGTGACTCCATTTGCAATTTTCTTTTCAAAGATACTGGAGTGCTTTCCCATTTCCATCTCCAACTCATTTTATAGATGAGGTAACTGGGGCAAACAAGATTAAGCGACTTGCCCAAGGTCACACAGCTAGTAAGTCTCTAAAGTTAAATTCCATCTCAAGAAAATGAGTCTTTTGTACTATAGGCCCAGAATTCTATCCACTGTGCCACCTAGCTGCCGCACAGAGTATAGGGTTAAGAAAATGACTTTAAATACCTTATAGGATAGGATCCCAGGAGTAAGATTTAATTAGGAAAATTGGGAGAAGGTTCAAAGAAGGGTCTTGTTTAGTGAAACCTAGGACACTCCATAAATAGAATGAGAATGGAAATAGATTCCAAAAGGGCTACAACCAAAAATTTTACTAAATTGTACCCACATCAGCATAAAACCTAGAATTCCTTCAAACACATACCTGAAATGGAAAAGGTTGAACTGCCACAAGATTAGGAAAGGTAGGGGAAGGAATTTTGTGGAAATGGTGACTTATTAGCACATAAAAGAACCTAGATTACCCACAAATATTCGAGAACAGCTTTCAAACTGCACAGAAATAGGCAATGATTGAGCCAATAGAAAAGAAACATTCATTGATTGATCCATCTAGTCCAGGATTTCATTAAAAAAAAAAAAACCTGCCAGAATCTCATCTTGGTAAGTAGAAGGGAAAATACAGAAACAGCTTGAACCCATACATAGTAGGAGATAGTGTTAGGCCAGCATCTAGCATGGGGCCAGCAGCCCAGCCTGAACAACCTGCAGGAAACCAAAGCAACTAGGCTTTTTTGGTAGACCTGCCACCAGAACCATCATCGACATCTTGTAAGGGTCAGAGAAAGAAATGGAACCAAGCCAAGGTACAGCCAACAACTAGCCTATTCTGACCTTCTTGATTGATGGCGGTCTCTCCATCTCAACCTCAAAAATTGCTTGTGATATATTCTGTATGTTATTATCTATGCACATATTGTTTCTTCCCCATGGCATAGAATTTCCTTGAGGGCAGAGGTGAATAAATTTTTGTTTTTGTAGCCCCACTACCTGGTATTTTTATTATTGTTGATCATTCATTTCAATAGCGTCCGACTCTTTATGACCCCATTTAGGATTTGCTTGGCAAAGATATTGGAGTGGTTTGCCATTTCCTTCTCCAGCTCCAGCATACAGGGACGTAAATGATGCTTGCTGAATTGAATTGAACTTATAGATAAACATCTGTTCCAGAAATCAAAGAGGCCAAAGAATTCTATGAAGAAATTCACAAGTCCTCCCAAATACATAAATCAGCAGACACTTTCATATTTAATGACTTTATGTAGATAAATAAGGGTAGTAAAGAATTAAAAAAAGACTTATAGACTATATAAAAGCTTCATGCCTCTGCATGATGAATACTGGCTTAGAAAAAAACAAAATTTGGAAAGCATGAAACATGAGGAACACAATCAAGTAATCAAGAGACATTTATTAAATGCCTCCTCTGTGCTAGAGATTCCCTGACTTCAAAGAGCTTATAATCTAACGAGGGGGACAACATCTAAATGCATAAACATCCATCTACATATAGGATAAATAGGAAATAATTAATAGAGGGAAAGCCCTAAAATATATTAACAATGAATAACATTACCCAAAAATAAAATTCATTATATTTTAAGGGATAGAAGATGATAATTATAATAATATGGATGATGATTTATACCAGATGAATAAAGCTGAATCTGCAAGCCCAACATTACACAAGGTAAAAGATTCAAGTAATCACATCAGACAAATTAAATACTTGGCATGCCCACCCAGCTTCTCCAGCCCAATTCATACCAAACCTGAGTATATGGGATACAGTTTTGTGCCTCAGGGTTTGGCTATAAAGATCTGCTCACACATCACAAAAGCATGAAAATATTAAATCTGACTATCCCCCCCAAGCAAGAGGATTGTAATTGTGTTTGGGGATGGATATGAGGGCCAGATTTGTAAAACTTCATTTAAAAAAAATCTATGGATCTCTTTCCAGATGTGAAGGGGACAAAATACTCAGCTCCATTTAGTGCAATCGTCAAGGAGTCTACTCTGGCCTGGGATTTGGTAAGGATACCTCAATTTCCCAACTTGAGGATTCTGAGAATGCCCAGCCACAAAGGATCCATGCAGTAGGGGAAGGGTGGGGGGGCAACCAAAATAATCAGCTAAAGAAACATGAAAGGTTGAGAGACAAAAAAAAAAAATTCAAGGAAACAAAGTTAGATAGGGTCATACTTTCCAAGTTCATAAACTAAAAAGGGAAACATTTATAAAGACAGAGTGAAAAATGACCAAAAATCCAAAGAAAGTTTATTGAACATGTATTCTACTATGAAGAAAAAAATGAACCAAAAATATTACATGAAAGTCATACTTCCCCAGAGACCATGAAACAACAAAGAGAAATGCCAAAATGGTTTAAAAGATAAATAAAACTTTTAAAATAGGTATTTGTAGGGAAACCAGAAGTTTTTAGACGGTGCGTTCCTTGAGAGCAGGGACTAAGCTTGCTTTTTGTTCTGTTTGGTTTTTTTGTACATCTAGGGCCTGAGACATAGGCACATGACACTTAGTAAATGACTGCTGACTTGACTTTTAATACAGAATTAAAGAAAACCAAGATTAGGGGAGAGAACATAAAATAGATATTGGAATAGAGTAGTAGTATGAGAAGGAGGAGGAAGGCGAAGAAGAAACAAAGGAAGAAGAGGAAACATGGAGAGAAATAGAGAGAAAAGACAGAGAAACAAATAGACAAAGAGAGGAAGAGACATAGGCAGAGAGAAACAGAGACAGAGTTAAACTGAAAATGATAGAGACCAAAAAAGGCAGAAATTCTACACAATAGAAGTACAACTGTAATCCCTTTTAATGAATATATACAAGTCAATGTCACTGAACCTGAACATAGGAGAAACAGAGATAATATAAAGAATATAGATTCTCCAGAAGAACTTGACTCTTGTTCTTTTTATAAATATTAATAATATAGGAAACACAAGGAAATTGCCTAATACTTTTGAATAAGGAGGATAAAATATTGATTGATCTATAAATATAATTGCCAGAAAAAAATCCCAAACTTCAAACTCCAAGACAAGCAGTAGTTAAGTTTCATAATTGCAATACCAATTGATTTTTCAAACATCAGGGAAAAGGACTACAGTTATAAAGTAATATCAATTCAAATAATTCAAAATTACCCATATATAAGAAGCTACAGAAAAGAACAGATATTCCAAAATGAAAAGGAGCTTAAGTGGCAACCCAACACAACATAAACTGTAAAACTTATTCTAATCAATGAAAAAGGTGGTCCTACATCAGAAAAGGCATTTGAACCATTTTGGAAGAAAAACAGGTGAGAAAAATGTTTGATTTGAAAATAAACCAAATGAGACAAGCACAAAAAAAAGGAAAATAAGCACAATTATCAAGAAAATACTCTTTAAAGTGTAAATCTTTAAAAGGTAAATCTTTAAAGGGTAAATGAGGACTGCTTTTGAAAACATTCCCATTGTGGCAGGGGATATTCTATTAAACTCTAGGCAGAGACAATGATTAAATAATGCTTTTTTTGACTTAGGAAGTTGACACAATAGAAAATGATCTACTCTGCACAATGATTGTACTTTTCAGGACTATATCCCACTCCAAAAGTGAGTATTATGGGACTCAGGATGCAACAAAAGCTCAGGGTGGTGATAAGGGTAGACATAGAACCAAGAAATCAAATAAACTTCCTTAGCACTCATGAGATCACGGGAAATGAAAAGGACAGAATAAGACATCTTGAATTAAGATACAGAGTGATTTCCACCATGCAATATGACTCACTTCTAAAAATATTCTTAGGAATGAGATATGGCAGAAAAGTTTCCAAATAAACTAAAATTAATATATCAGGGGTATGGAAAATGGGACAATTTCTACAAATGCAATACCATAGAAATGGAACAATGGAAAGAACTGAAATTATTGTTGTCCCATCTTTATGACCCAATGTGACAACACATTGGCAAGGATACTGACGTGGTTTGGCATTTCCTTCTCCAGTGGATTATGGCAAACAGAAGCTAAACAACTTGCCCAGAGTCACATAGCTAGTAAATGTGTAAGGCTGAACTTGAACTCAGCTCTTCCTGACTCAAGGGCCAGCACTCTTTCCATTGAGTCATCTAGTTACCCCCAAGGAATTCAAATACATTACCTAAAAAGCTGTACATCTCATTAAAGATAAAGGGAAAAAAATAAAGAAAAACAATATATAGCTCATGAATAAAAGAAAAGCATTCAGAAGAGAGTAGAAGGGTACAAAAAAGGAAGAGGATGAAGTAAATAAAAACTTATTAGAAAAAAAATAATTTCATTCGAACTAGTAAGTTGGTGAAAAGGGAGAAGTCAGTCAATTTTTAACCACACCAGTTTGTTTAGTTATATGTATGTGCATGTATATGTTTTTTCTGTTAGATTTATCCAACTTTAAGTCAATATTAAAGTCTCCTATGATTTTGTTCCTATATCTTTTTTCTGTATTTCAGTTAACTTTTACTTTATAAATACAAATGCTATGCCATTAGACGAATACATATTAATTTTATTTTCTCATCGTCTACATTACCATTAAGTATAATGTAGCCCAAAGAAGGATGGGAAAACAGGTGAAAGATTAATGAAATAAATTTAAAATTTAAGAAATTTTTAAAATTTGCAATAATAGTACAGGTAAACAAGACCTGTGGAAGAATGGAGAGGTTTGGGGAATAGATTAGCTTCTAAGCATCATAAGCGAAATTAACCATAGGGAAATAAGGCTAGAAAAAGAGGAATAAAAAAATTAATACAGAAATAAAAGAAAATAAGCCAAACAATCATCACCTTGAACAAGAGTGGAGTAAACAATTGAATAAAACAGAAGAGATAGGAAAACCCAGTAGTTGGTTGCATATAAAAAAAATCTAGAGATTAAAACACTAGAATGAAAATGGAAGGCTATAACCTTATTTACTATGAATCAGTATAATTTACGGTGTACGTGTAAAAATCAATTTATACATATATACACATATATATGCTTATTAGGACACTAATATAGCTTACAATCATCAATATGTGCAATCAAACGTTATTGACTATTCAGCAATACAGCATCAAACTCTCTAGGGACAAGCCACCAACCTGATTGCTAAAGATCCCAATAAGCATGTTTTCTATCAGGTCTTTTGAGAGGGTTTCTTCTTGGCCCAGTTGGAGGCAATATGTTTCTCTCCCAGGTCTCATTCTGGCAAATGTCCATCAGTCAGCACTCTTCTCAAGTGAACATAAAATGCTTACATTTCCAAATACTGAAAATGTTTCTCTCTCTCCCAGGAGCAGGTCAATGACTGGGGACTCCAGTGGGTTTTTGTGATTCTGGCTAAGAGTAGTTATATTATATCTAAATTCTGGTTGGTGATCACAACCTAAGCTTATGATGAAAGAAAACTATCAAAGCTAATATCATTAGCAAGCATTTTTTAGCTCTTTACCAGTTTTGGGACAAAGATGTAGTATTAGAAGTTGTTTGCCAAATTTGGGTGATGCACATCATTAGTAGTTGTTTGCCAAATTCAAGAGACACATCCATGTAATTAGTAGCTGTTTACCAAATTGGAAGGGCATGCATATTATTAATAATTATTGACCAGATTTTGGGGATACATATATCATTAGCAAACTATAATCTTAAGTAATTATCTTATTACAGAAAAATTTACAAGGCAATTACTAAAATCATAAAATGGAGCTTATTCCCACTACCATCTCTTGTTTCTTAAAAACATGATATGCGATCTTTCTAGCAGACAAATCCAAAATACAGCTTTATTGCCAAGAGAGAGAAATAAAGACACTACATTATGCTTTAAAATAATGTAAACAATGAAACAATATTATTAATGTATGTTAATACACTTCACCCCCTATTCTCCATCTCCTCACCAATTGCCTTTTTATCATAAAGAAACTTCCACAACACCCATCCCACCCCCTACCTTCACCCCAGCTACCACTGGAGTTATTGCTGACTGCCCCTACCAGAGCACCACGTCAAGAAAACTCTCAGCTCTCTAGTCATCTCCTTCCTGCTAGCCATACTGGTACATTTTCCTATGTACCCCTACCTAACTCCCTCAGTTCTAGAAGCATGATCAAATTAACTCGGCCATTGTTCCTGATTCATTAGGATAGTCTACTCTACTATTACTCAGATTCACAATCCTGTAATTTTCTAGACCAAAGAACCCCTCCCTATTCTTCTTTCTGTGCTGTCTTATTATAAGATGAGCTGCTCAAAGGACTTTTTCTTTTATATTTGCATCTGCAGTACTTAGTACTGTTTCTGGCACATAGTAAACTCTTAAATATCTTTTTTTAATTCATTCATTCATATGCAGTAGTAGTACAAGTCCAACTTCATAAAAGAGAAGTTAAACTGAATTTTAAAAAAAGATAGTGACAAAATAATACCAGCAATACATTTTATGTTTACAAAAATAGACCATTCCAAGGGCACAAAAATAAATTAGAAATATAAACAAGTAGAAACACTAAATATCCTTTACAGGATAAAACACTAGACATGGAATCAAAATGATGCAGGTTTAAACCAACCTCAGATACTTAATAGCTGTATGACCTTAGACAAATCACTTAACTTCTTTTCAACCTCAGTTTCTTCGTCTGCAAATGGGGATGGTATAATACCTACTTCAAAGAGTTTTTTTTCCTTAAAAGCAAATGAGATAATATATGTAAAGAATTTACACAACTTAAAATACCATATAATTGTAGTATACCAGAATAAGTTTCATGTGGATACTGAATATACATAAAAAGATATAAGTATGATTTATAAGTACAGGAAAATGGATGGGGATATATTTCCCAACTATGTCTGGGGGAAGGGGGGAATTTTAACCAAAGGACAAAGAAAATGATAAAAGATAAAATCTGCAATTTAAGTTGTATGAAAAGAAAAGACTTTCAAATGAACAAAAAAGCAAAGATATAAAGAGAAACTTGATTTGAGGGAAAATCTTTGCATTCAGTATCTCTAATAAGAATCTGAAATAGAATATATAGGGATCTGACAGAAGTGTAAATGCAAGATCAATTTCCCAATGAATGATTGATAAAAGATCATGAATAAATAGTTCTCAAAAGAACAGCAAATTGACTACCATGTGAAAGATTGCTCTAACCTCTAATAAGAGAAATTCAGATGAAAACTACTCTAAAGTTTTATATCACACTCAACATATTAGCAAAGATGAAACATGGAAATAGTAAATCCTTGAGGGGCTATAGAAATATACACTAACATACTTCTGGTTACACTATTAATTGGTCTAAACATTCAAGAAAAATTTAGAACTATACCATTAAAAAGTACTTATTTTAAAGCCATAAGAAACTTTTAGAAGCTGTTGAGATCATTCCCTCTCCACCCACCACCCAACCATTTTTCAGGTGAAGAAATTGAGGCACAAAGAAATTCAGTGACTTGTCCAAGGTCACACAGCTAGCAGACATCTAAAGTTATATGTGAACCAGGTTCTGTTGACTCCTAAGTCCAAGAAGAATAAAACAAGTTTGAAGAAAACTTTCTGGAACAAAAAGTCATCTAAAGGACATTTAAGGATGAAATTAGAAGACAAGAAAGAGAAGAGCAGTGGAAACAAATATGCAACAAAAAAAAAATTATGACCAATCCTTTTCACCATCAGGAATAGCAGAACTACCACATTCAGATTCTAGCATCATAATTCTCAATGTGTTTATGTAGCATGGCACTTAAAACCACCAATTTTGCAAAAAAGGAGATTCATCGATTCTTAGGCTCAGTAGACAGAGCATTAGGTTTGGAATCAGGAAGACTCATCTTCATGAGTTCAGAATGGACCTCAGATACTTATTCACTGTGTGACCCTGGGCAAGTCACTTAACCCTGTTTGCCTCACTTTCCTTATCTATAAAATGAACTGGAAAGGAAATGTCAAATCACTCCAGTATCTTCACCAAGAAAACTCCAAATGGGGTCATGAAGAGTTAGACACAACTGAAACAACTGAACAAATTATCAGAAGCATAAAGCAAGAAAATCTCATTAATTCTCTCAATGTCAATATGAGGTGGGTAGATGCTAAATACCATTTCTCAGTTCAATAAAAAGCTCATTGAGATGTTTGTTAAATTGAATTGTCAGAGTAACTTAGTTATTTGCCTCCATATCAGAGGACAAACTAATAATGATACTGTAAGATAATTGCAACAGAGTTACACCTTTATAATTTATTTAGGTGACCAGTACTATACCTAAGCAACCAAGGGAAAAGTGAAAAATCTGCTCTTTGGCATTAGTCACAATGAGAAAAATAAATAAGGAGTTGTTTGAATTTAATGGCTTCCTGTTTCACTGAATTCAATAAAGTTTATGCCAAAATATTTACTACAGTTGCAGCAGAGAACGAAAACAGGGTAGGTGTCCATCAACTAAGGAGCAGCTAAGTGAACTGTAATACATGAACATAAAGGAATATTCCCTCCACCCCTTACACCTGTACTTAAAAAAAAAAAAAAGGTACAAGGGAGAAGGGGGAAAGGAATTCTGAAGATCAGGAGAATCTGAGTTGATCTCATTCCTTATTTTTACATAGATTGTGAAGGAAGGACCACCTCCTCCAATAAGAATCTAGTCCCCCTAATTATTAGCTGCTTATCACCTTGGAGGAAGTCCCAGTCATTTGGAACCAATAAGAATAATTCTCAGTTATCTCTAGGCAAGGTTCAAACGTGTGCCTAACTCCTTCAGAGACCCTTCCGGTGCATTTGCACAAAGGTCCACGTTCTGTAGTCTTACCAAACTTCTCCCCATGTGCATGTACACACACACACACACACACACACACACACACACACACACACACCATTTTGTTTTTCACTGAATGATGGATATTTTCTTCCTATTAAACACTGTGAAGAAATAGTAGTGTGTGTGGGTGGGTGGGTGGTGCAGTAGCTAGATTAGTAGCAGAGCAGCTAGATTGTTGGAATTGTTTAGTCTTTTCAGTTGTGTCTGACTCTTTGTGACCTCATTTGGAGTTTTCTTGGCAAAGATACTAGAGTGGCTCACCATTTCCCTTTTCAGCTCTATTTACAGGCCTAACTTCAAATCTTGCCTCGGATGCTACAGTTGTGTTTCCTTGGGCAAGCATCTGAAACTCTTGGTTTCAGTTTCTTTGTCTGTTAAACACAAGATTGTTGTGAAAATCAAATGAGACAACATGTAAAATACTTCATAAACCTTCAAGCACTATAGAAATGCTAGATATTATCATGATTTTCATTGTTATAATTATGATTAGATCACATGGTTTAATTGCCCTGAAACATGATGCAATGGGAAAAATTCCATACATCTAGGATCATAGACTTCCACTAAACTCCTGATCTGAAGCCCTAGCATAGTATGGAAGGGGCTCTGGCATTCTCAAAGTTTATTCTGTTGGCAGAGTATGATTTCTAGCAGTACCTATAGAGTTAAAGTCTCGCCTACAGGACTTGGTCACAGAATTTGTATTTGTTTTCTAATGAAGAGCAATTTTCTGGGGTTACTCAATACTAGGAAGGAGGCCCCCAGTCACACTAATTTCTTTGCCAATAGCAACTTATGATGAGGCCCACTAAATCTTGAAGGGATTCTAATTTGCATCAGTGTCTGCACTGATAAAATTGTCAATCTCTTGAATTATTGAATGCAACTTCACGTTTTTTTAAAATACATTTTTTTAAACAACAAAACATACAATACAACAATGGAACAGGGGACTTGACTAATGAGAGCCCTGTCCTCAGAACATGTCTACATACATTGGCACCCATTGCCAATTCCTCTGTTTTATAACTCTAGCATCTATTTTCCCCCTTAGGAGTAGAGAGAAGCGGCAAATTATAACGTTTATTTGTATATCCCTTACAATTTATGAAGATCTTTCTCTTTTTTATTATTAACCTTGTCTGAGCCTCAGAGTGATTATTACTTTTCTGAAATCACAGTAATTGAAAGACCCAGAACTCCAATTCTTGGTGTTTTTTTTTCTTACTACATTGATTTATTAGTTTTTATTTTATTATTTTTTAATCAATGAAAGTACTCTGTCTCCATTTCAGTCAGCACCTCATCTCCTCTCTCCTCATCTGAAGCTTTCCATTATCCTACAGCTGTTTTTTGGGCCACCTCCATCTTATAAGAGCCCTTTAGATTGAAAGATGTGTGGATCACTTGTTTTCTGTGTTATCTTTCCTCTTCCCCTCCCTACTTGTCCCCCTCTTTTTCCCTCCTACTCTTTTCCTACACAAGTCTATAAGAATTATATTACTGTTAGACACCTAGGCATATTTGCCATTTCTTATCTATCATTCACTGAAAAACAAAATGGTGTGTGTGTGTGTGTGTGTGTGTGTGTGTGTGTGTGTGTGTGTGTACATGCACATGGGGAGAAGTTTGGTAAGACTACAGAACGTGGACCTTTGTGCAAATGCACCGGAAGGGTCTCTGAAGGAGTTAGGCACACGTTTGAACCTTGCCTAGAGATAACTGAGAATTATTCTTATTGGTTCCAAATGACTGGGACTTCCTCCAAGGTGATAAGCAGCTAATAATTAGGGGGACTAGATTCTTATTGGAGGAGGTGGTCCTTCCTTCACAATCTATGTAAAAATAAGGAATGAGATCAACTCAGATTCTCCTGATCTTCAGAATTCCTTTCCCCCTTCTCCCTTGTACCTTTTTTTTTTTTTTTTAAATACAGGTGTAAGGGGTGGAGGGAATGAGAGGGAGAAGAAAGGGGAACAATTTTTCTCCAAGGTACAGCTAATAACTACTCACAGAAGAAGAACAGTGTTTTTCTTTCTTTTTCAAATTAATTTATTTGTTTTTACTTTTCTACAATCACTTCCATAAGTCTTAAATTTTCTTCTCTCATCCCTAAGACGGCATGCAATCTTACATGGGTCCTACACATACATTCTTATTAACTACATTTACATATTAGTCATGTTGCATAGAAGAATTAAAATGGGAAAAGGTCACACATGTACAAAAATATTTATAGCAGCTTTCTTTTTAGTGGCCAAGAACTGGAAGTCGAGGGGATGCCTATCAATTGAGGAATGGCTGAACAAGTTGAGATATATGTATGTAGTGGAATACTGTCATGCTATAAGAAATGATGAACAGGAGGACTTCAGAGAGGCCTGGAAGGACTTATAGAAACTGATGCTAAGTGAAATGAGCAGAACCAGGAGAATATTGTACACAGTAACAGCCACAGTGTGCGAGAACTCTTTCTGATGGACTGAAGTCCTTCACAGCAATGCAAGGACCTAAAACATTCCAAAGGACACTTGAGGCAAAATGCCATCCACATCCAGAGAAAGAACTATGGAAATGGAATGCAGAATGAAGCAGACAATTTTCTCTTGTGTTATGTTTTGGTTTGGTTTGGTTTTTCTCAAGGAGGGGGATTTTTTTTATTCCCTAGACACTGCAATTCTGAAATTGAGCCATCCATTCAGAAAAGGGTGATTTCCTGGGCAGGGCCAGGTTTAGGACTAGCCTCACACATTCAAAGGTTCTTGGGTTTTACTGTCAGACTTCATTGACACTATCCTCCTAGATGGAGATTGCCTCAATAGTGTGTGCTTCTTGGAGAAAACAAAAAAGGATTACCCTGAAGATGAAATCATCAAACCCTGTGGAAAAGGAGAGAGGGAAAGGGCAGGGAAGGAGGAAAGACATCCAGACCTTGTCAATTACTCTGCTGTAATAAGTTAGTTAGAAAACACAGATCCGTGGGAAGTGTCCTTCTTACATGGCATTATTTATTATTATCAATAGTGATCATTTCAACTCTGCATCCCCAGTTCCTAATACCGGCCCTGAAGTGCTTTATAACCATTTGTTAAACTGATTATAATTATCAATACAGAAAAATCCTCTGAACTAAAATAAAAACAAATGACCCTGTTGGGGACAGAATGTCAAGACTGGCCTGGTCTATACGAGCATGTCTTTGGAGGTGATCTGAGGTTTGACAAATTAAATTATTCCTTTGAAAATAGAACAAATCTGTTCAATTTGCCTCAACATACATTTATTAACAACCTATTCTGTGCAGTTCCTGACATATCACAAGTGCTTAGTAAATGACTAATTACATGGGATACAGTATTAGGCATTGGGGATGCAGAGTTGAAGAAATGATCACCATCATTGCCTTCAAGAAGCTTACTTGTTGGTGGGGGCAGTGGAAATCTTTAGGCTTAGTAACAGGCAAGAGCTGTCTCTGAATCTTGCCTTAAGTGCTTAATCTCTTGAGGTTCAATTTCCTCTTCTAAAAAATAGAAAAAATAATATGTAAATTATCTTTCCCCTAGGATTGTTGTAGGGATCAAAATGTATGTAAAAGTTGCTATTAATGTGTGCAAAAATATCACATACAAGGAAACAACAGATGTTTAAATTAACATACTACAAATTAGGATGTTGTAACTTAGGAGAGAAGTCAATTTAATAGGAAATTTAGTAGCAAATGTAATTCAGTAGAAGAGAAACAGAAATCTTATCTTGTTGGTGAAATTCGGGAAAACTTCCTGGAGGAAGCAAGATTGAATTTGGTCTTTAAAAGGAAAGAGTGATTTTAACAGGAATTTTGAGAAAATTCTTTGCCCCAACAGGGGATGACTTTGTAGAAATGCCTAGAGACAGAAGAGACAGTATAAAGATTTTTAAGTAATGTGTTTATGTAGGAAGAGAAACCCTTTCACATTCTGTTTCCTTACCTACATGTGTCTTGGCCTGGGTTGTATATGTATTTGCCTATGAAGTTGAATCTGAGCCTCGGTCCAAGCCAGAGAGGGAGGGGATAGAAAGCAGACAGCAAAGGAAATAATAATTTTAGTCATCTGAAGAGAAATCTTTTTCTGCAACACTTGCATAGGGAAAAAAATAATTTGCTTATATAAATCTTGCAAAGTTTACTCCAAGCTCAGAAAAAGGTAGGGGTGGGGAAAGAGGAGGGAAAAAAAACATTGTATTCATGTTTAGATCAAAACTACTACTCCAGGAAAAAAAATTAAAAAAAAAAAAAACAACAATGCAGAGACCACATGCTCAGGAGTAAATGTGTTTCCACATGTGAATGCCAATATAATATTGACTTATCCTAACTCATAAATATGACAATTTTCCTCATTTCACGGTGAGGTCAGGCTCGACCCAAAAAGGCAGTCAACATTTTCTCCTTCCTTAACATTGCTGAATATGAGCCTTCCCCAAAGCTCAGTGTGCATATAGTATAACTGTGTGTGTGTATGTGGTGGGGAGGAGGGTTTGGGGAGGTGACAGAAGGCAAGCTGTGAACACAAGGATACTTTTAAGCCAAATTCTTGTACATGATATATAGAACAGAAAATCGTCCATCATCGTTATTGAAACTGTGACCAGCAAAGCTATAAACCTGACAAGCAAGAAGAGAAAATATGACTTGTTAGGTTGAAAAAGGACCAAAGAGGGAATTATAAAAGGGAAATTTCATGACGAATTAGTTTGTATTTTGTGTTTTCACTTCTGACACATGGAAGGAAATGCTCCGTGTTTGCTTAAGGAAGTGAATATTTCTCCACTTCATTCATTTTAAATCCTCACCCTCAGGCCTTTTGTACTGAAGCATAAAGTTTGGAGACCTTAAATAGTCATAATGTTTCCCTGAGGGATTCAGCCTCAGAATCCCACTAACAGTTCTGGGGGGCTCAAAGGGAAAGCCGTTTCACAGCAATCTGGCAGTGTCCCTTTTATAGGGGGCTCATATGGAGCATCCATTCATCCTCATGCTTTCCTTACCATATTTGATGAAATATAAGATGCAATTGGAACAAACGGCTCAAGCAGAAAGGCCATAAACTTGGAAACTGTGCTGTAAAACCAAGTGCGTTAACATGAAATAAGCTTCAGACTGAAGTTGGGGGGAAAATAGGCCCAGTGGCTTGCTTCATAGTCATCCAACGAGCCTGGAAAGCTACAGATGTTGAGGGTCAATCTGGTATTTTCGTACACGTTCCCCTTCTGAGAAGCAAGGTTTAGAGTTGGTTAATAATAATTTCAAGCATTGGGTAACAGGTAAGAAAAGCAAATAAAAATAGAAAAGTCAGGGTCAAAAGGAGACCTCCATAATCCTCCATTTCAAGCGCTCAGGAATTTTTCATATTTGGAAACAGACCGAGATGACAAATTGTTATTTCATTAACAGAAATAACAAATTGAGATATTTAAGACTGACAGTAAAAACATTGCCTTACACATTTACATGTGTTTCTTCAGCTTTGAACATGCGACGTAGCCTTGATGACTACAGAAAAATCAGGTCTGATTTGGTGATGTCTGAATTACAGAACTATTAAAAAATTTAGTTTGGTAATTCCAGGACTTTGGAAAAATACAGTTTTGAAATTGCAGGTACATAGTGATTCTTTTAGAAATGCTGCCAAGTTGAGTCCTTGGACAACGGCATAAGGGAAAAAACAATAATGATTTTCTAATTAGGTTATCAACTATTTCTATGAAAACAGCCACTTCGGAGGTACAGGAAAAGTTTCAAAACACAACTGCGTGTGCACACGCGCACACACACACACACGCAGGTTTACAAAGTCTTTTTCCCCTACAGTGACCATCTGAGGGAGATAGAGTGCCATTATCCTCATTTTAAAGATGACAAAACTGAGGCTCAAAGATAACAGAAAACCAGTATTACACAACTTGTTGCAGTAGCTCAAAATTATAGATCACTTTCTCTCATGATAACCCTGTGAAACAGTTGAAGCATTCTCATTCCACAGGAAATTGAGATTAGGATGCTAAGTGACTTGCCTAGGGTCACACTCGGTCAATATGTATCAGAAGCAGCCCTTGAACTCAGGTCTCTCTGCTTCTGAGGTTGGTTTGAACTCACATAATTTCTGACTGCAAGTCCAACTTTCTTTCCACTACAGCAAATCACCCCCCATTTTTCAGCTGCTTCCATGGGCTTCTTTAAATTCAATTTACAGATGACCATAGAGATAGCGGTGTCTAGAGGCAACTTCAGAATGAAAATAGTTTCTGGAAAAGTCAAAGTCCTGAGACTAAGTTTCCTGGATTAAGGAGAAAAGTTGAAAAGAAGGGAAAAAAAACCCCAAGCACCATAGGACAGACTCATGTTGTGGAGGACTAAACCCTTGCTTTGTGCTACATTAGTTGTATGTTTAGCAAACTTGATTTCTTTCCTCTTCAGGGAATCTCAGCTCTAGGTTATTACTGTAAGTCTGATGGACTGTATAGGTCCCTGGGGGAGATAGGAATCCCCTAGTACAAAAAAGATTGGCCTTTGAGTGACTCCATGCTATTTCCTCTTTGTAATGTGGAAGGGGTCAGGGGAAGGGGTTAGTGCTAAAGAAAGTAATGACAGCAGAGCAGAAAGGGAAGGTTGGCTGTTTCTGGAGTTCATTGTGAGTCCTTTGTGTTTCTCAACCCTCTCCAGTGAAATAAAACCTATCTTGTATGCAATGTACTGTTAGCCTGAGTGCTTGCATGGGACTTGAGGCTCTTGTACCTTTTCCATGAAAATCTAGACACGAGCTATATTCTCATGTTCTCAGAGGGAAAAAATGCAGTGTAAGGTCAAAAAGCTAAAAAAATTAATAATTTGTGAGGAGCCTCCAGTTTCATCTGAATCTATGTAAATTCAAGGCAGATAGGCAGTGAAATAGATAGTGCACAGGGTCGGGAGACAGAAAGACTCAGCTTTTCTCATGTTCAAATCTGGGCTCAGACACTTACAAGTGAGACCCTAGACAACTCACTTGCCCTCGGTTTCCTCATACGTAAAGTAATCTGGAGGAATAAATGGCAAAACGCTTCAGTATCTTTGCCTAGAAAATCTCAAGAGCGATCACAAATAGTCAGACATGACTGAAAAACAACTGAACAACAACAAATGTAAATTCAGCTTTCACTCTCAAACATAAACTATACTTAGGTAGCTCTTTTATCATTAAAAAAGAAAGAAAAAGCCTATCTATTCAATTGATCACAAATTTCAAATTAGAAGAAATCAAATTAAATGAAAGTTTGCTCTCCTTTCACATGAACCATCTCACTTTATTCTCACACTCATTTCTAGTAAGATTTGAAGGGCAAATATAATTACCTCCACTTTGCAGAGGCATGTGCCACAGTTTCTTCAAGTCATTCAGTAAATCATGGGGGTTTCAAGGGGAGGGGGGGGGACCATAGAAGGTCTCCTGACTACTGACCTTTCTGCTTGCCCATACAAACTCATCTTCATAAAATATAGTATCTATTGATTCTGGTGTCTCATGTAGAAATTTGAAACAAAACAAAAGCAGAGGTAGTCATAAGATAATTAAGAAATGGAAATAGCTGAGATAGAAACTTTTTAACATCTATTTTTGTTCCCTTCTTTGGAAAACAGACCCCAAATTAAATCATTCATAAACAGGGTCAAGCAGCAGTAAAGCAGTGAAAGAGCATTTATGAAGTGCTTATTTAGTTTTTGCCAGACCCTGCACGAAGTGGAAGGGATGCCCCCCTGAACGCAAGGTGCCGCCTGTTCCTCTGTTTACCTGTAAACAAGTTGAGGATGACAATATACATCTTGATTATCTCATAAAGCTCTTACAGAATTTTTTTTTGCATTCCCAGGATTTAGTAGGTGCTTCACAAATGCTAGCTGATTGATTGGGACCAAAACAGGCAATTATAAAGGATTTGAAAAATTAAAAGCTATGAAAGAAATGACTATTCCACGCTGGCTTCTCCTTGCCAGCCAGTAGCCTCTTGGGTCTCCTTCCTCTGTGAGTGCTCTGGGACAACAAACTCATTTGAATATTAGCCTGAGACAAACAACTCTGAAAATAAATCTGTTGCTACCAAAATGGGGAGGGGGGACCACATTAAACATGCCGGCACCAAATATAAATAATTTGCAATATTGTTCTCCTACGTTGGTCTTCATAGTAAAAAGGTAAGGACGTTTTTTTCTCTTTCTATTTTGAATGTTCAAGTGATTGGTGCTGTTTAGATTAAGTCCCATCTTACTACTTTCTTTCTGACTTGAAAATCTATTGACTTCAAGAATTCCTAAACTATTCTAATTTTTTCCCCTGAAACTCATCCAGAAGCTGTAGCAGCTGCAAACTGTAGGAGTGACCACTCCTTAATATTGGGGTGAAGGAGTCACTGAGCCTCACCCTTTGAAAACAGCTTTGGCTGCAGCTCTCAGCCAAAGTTCAAGACCTTCTTGATGAGGCCTGTAGCCTTTAATTAATCTATTTGCCTCTGCGGGTGATGTTGTTCCTTAGTAACACAGACTTTTATATTTATATGGTGTCTGTCCCTGAGCAAACATTTTAGTGGGTTACCCAGAACCTATTTGTGGGAAAAGGAGTCTGGGCAAAATGCTAGTCAAACCTCTGTACCTGAGATAATAATAGTAGTAGCTAATGCTTATATCATGCCTTAAGGTTTGGACAGTACTTGGCTTATTTAATCTGATCTGAGTCTCAAAAAATACTAGGCCCCTGTTTTACATATGGAGAAACTGAGGTTGAGAAAGACTAAGCAACTTATCCCAGATTTCAAGAGCTAAACTCAGATAGCCTAATTCCAAATCCAGCACTCTATCTACCATAATCTCTTCTTTCCCTCAAACACCATCCTTACCCTGAAGAACAATCCTCCCTACTGCACTTTAAAAATCCATCTCCTCCAGGAAGCTTTCTAAGATTAGACAATAAACTAGGTTAATCTTTTACCCCAACATGCTTTGTCAAGTGTCTACCATATGTATAACTGTGTCTGTGGGGATGGTTTGTATGAATTAAACCGCCATCAGCTTCTGCTCACCAAAACTTCTCCTGAGACCCACATGGAGAAAGCCTGAGACCCTTGAAGATCTTCTCTCGAGTTCATAAGGCCACGATAAGTCACAAAATTCCCTGGTAGTCAGCAGAATTTCATTTCTAATGTCCATTTCTCCTTGTCCAAGAGAGGCACCAAGGTTACAATTACAAGGCACTTGACTACTTACTGGTGATTCAGAGAGTTATGAGTCTACAATCTATGGGATGGGATACAGAAGATATTAAAAAAAATTCTGATACAAATAAGAATGGCCTAAGTAAAAGGGAAAGAAATAGACAACGTTTAAAAATTTAAGGAGGTAGGACACTTCTTTCTACTTCAGGGAAGAGATGGTCAGGGATGGTTTCATGGAAAATAAGGCTACTGAGTTGAACCACAAAGGAATCAAGAGATGGGAAATTGAGAGCATGGAGACCATCTCAAGTGTGGTGGGCAGCTAGGTGATTCAACTAATAGAGTGCTGGGCCTGGAGTCAGAAGCACTTGAGTTCAAACCCAACCTCAGACACATTTGCTGTGTGACCCTAAGTAAGACACTTAAACCTCTGTTTGTCTTAATCCACTGGAAAAGGAGATGGTACTTTAATATCTTTTCCAAGAAAACCCGATGCACAGTATTGGCATTCTGTGGCTCATGGAGTAGGAGTTGGAGGCTACTAAATGACTGAACAATAAAATAATGTTACCGTGTTGGACCTGGAATCAGATAGATTCATATCCCATCTCAGATGCTTTCTGACTCTGAGCATACCATTTAACATCTCAAGCCTCAGATTCCTCCTCTTCATCTGTAAAATGGGAGTTGGATTTGATGATCTCTAAGGAAGGTTCCTTACCACTTTAAATCTATGATCTTAAGAAGAATGAGATAAAATTCACAGACATATGAAGAGCAGGTTAGGGATGGGGAGGAGAGGTAGCAAATACTTCAATCTGGTGGGAATGTAGACTACATAAAGGAGAAGAGTACAAGACTAGGCTGGCAAGGTCGATCAGAGTAGGATTTCTGAAGGGGACTGAATGCTCAGATCTTTTTATTATACTTTATTTGACAGGTTAAGAGGACATACCAGAAGCATTTTAGTAGATAAGAGACATTATGAGAAACATGTATTGGGACAAACACTCATATGAGGGTTCAATTAGAGTGGAGGCAGGCCAGAAGCAAGAAGCCTAGTTTGAAAACTCATTGATGTTTATCCTTCATTCTTGGAGGGGACCAGGACATCAGGAAAGTGATGCCATGACTTGAAAGTGAATTGGGAAATTGGGAGAGTGAAATTGGGAGAGTGAAAGTGGGAGAGCTGTGCCAAGTCATCAGCCTCATTACTCCCAAACCATCTGTGTCCAGTGGCAAGACAGAGATCAGGACTACTGGAGATAGCCCCTGGAAGCTAGTCCATGTGAAAATAGATGAAAGCCTAAACCAGCATAATTGCAGAAAGAGTGCCTTTGTGACAGAGACATTACAGTTATTACTAAAGTATAATCAATAGTACCTGGCAAGTGATTGCATGAGTGGGGTAAAGGAGAGGGAAAATAGATGATTCTGAGTTTATAAACCTGCAATGGAAAAAATGGTGATATAATCAGCAGAAATAAAGAAATTAAGGAAAGAAACAGGTTTTAGGTGGGAAATGATGAGTATACTTTGGAATGTTAATTTTTAAAATGTCAACACTACGTAGGATTTAACACATGAGGCTGTACAGTATACCAGAAAGCATTTGACTTTGTGTCCCAAATTTTGGTTCTGAATATGGGTTTGAATATAGGCTGAATGAGTGGAACAATGGAAGGCAAGTAGATTTTGAACCAGGGACCTGACTGGAAAACCTGGCTCTGATACATACTTCATGTCTAACTTGGGGCAAGTCACTTCTTAATCTCCTTATCTGTAAAGTGAGGGGATTGAATAAGATGACTTCTGTGAAGGTTAAATCTATGATCCCGTGATCACACAGGACATACAGGTAGAGATGAGACAGATAGTTGGGAATACTGTATTGGTGCTCTGGAGACAGATTGTGGATAGAGATGTTGATGAGGAAGTCCTCTGCAAACAATGACTGAAGCCAAGGGATTTGGTGAGATTATCAAAGAAGATAATATAAACAGGGAAGAGTAGGCCAGGACAGAACCTTGGAAGAAATCCAGTTTAGGAAGGAAGATGTAGATGAGTAGCTAGGGAATGGGGAAAGGTAGTAACAGAATCCAAGAGAAGCACAAAGATTATGAAAATATAGTCTTATGATAGCTAAAAGAGAAGAGGCTATCAGAAGGAGGAGATGGTTAGATACCTTACAGAGGTCTAGGAATTAAAAAAAAAAAGAAAGAAAAAAGGTAATAAAATTCAGAGGGATAATGACCTTGGAGAGAATGTAGTGGATAGAGAATTGTATTTGAAATTAGGAAGATCTGAGTTCAGATTCTGCCTCAGATTTATGAGCTATGTGATACTGATCAAGGCATTTACCTTTAGCTTCCTCATCTATAAAAGGAGATAGCTTGCCACACTTACCTAATGGAGTTTATTGTGAGGATTAAATGAATTGACATATGCAAGTGCTTTGCCAACCTTAAAGCATTACATAGATGCTGTTATTAATTTTTTTAAGTATGAGAATAGAAACTGAATTGCAAGGTGCTAAAGATGGAGTTGATAGCAAGGAAGTGGGAGGAGACAGTATAGTCTATGCTTTTTTTAGACTTTTGGTATTACAAGCAGGAAAAAAAGAGACACAAGATTTTATCCTGAGGAGTTAAGGAGCTTGGGAAACCTGATTTTATGGAAAGGAAATATGTTTATTTATTGACTTCATTTTTCAAATTATGCATTTTTATCAGTTGTGTTGGTCTATTTTTGCTGCCATTAACCTATAACTTAATAAGCATTTAGTAAAGAAAAGAAAATGAACATTTATTAAGCATCTATTACCTTCCATGGCACTGTGCTACACGCTTTACAAAGACAATCTCATTTAATCTTCACAACAACCCTGAGAGGTAGGTGCTATCATTATCTCTATTTTATAAATAAGGAAACTGAGGCAGAAAGAGGTTAGATAACTCACCCAGGATCACACAAATAATAATTATCTGAGGTCAAATTTGAACTCAAATCTTCCTCTAGGCCAAGTGTTCTATCTCGTGGGACACCCAGCTGTTGAGAATACAAAGATAAAACAGCTACTGATCTCAAGAAACATATTCAGTTGAATATAAATGCATACAGATAAGTAAATAAAAATGAGGAAAAATAAGTGCTTTTTATTATTTTGTGGGATTTGTTTTGTTTTGCAGGGAGTAGGGAGCATGGACAGCTGGGAGAATCAAGAAAGGCCTCTTCTAGGACATGGCTCTTGAGCTGAAATTTGAAGGGAGCCAGGACTTTTAAAAGCTAGTGGTGAGAAAGGAAAGTATTCCAGGCATGGGGGATAACCTTTGCAAAGACACAGAGACAGGAGATGGAATGTTGATTATGGAGAACATCAAGAAAGCCAATCTGGCTGGAGAATGAGAGAATAAGTGCTTCAACAGTAAAAAAAAAAAAAAAAATGCCTGAGGTATGGTTATAAAGTAATGAGACATTCCATAAACCTCACTCAGAGATGCCCCATTATTTTTACAGCCATACCTCCTACATCAAAGGGCTTAGATCACTGCAATGGGGTTCTGAAGATATTCAGTAAATATTTATGGAAGGGAGGGAATTTCCTTCCCTACCTCAGTTGATGGAGTCAAGAGTTTATATCATATTAATCTAGCTCAATTTGTTTCCAGTTTCAATGGGTTCTCAATTTTTTCTTGGTCACAAATATTTATGTGAATACTTCAATGATACAAAGCATCATAGCTACTTTTAAACCTGGAAGACACCATAGAGGTCCTCTTGTTCAGCCTGCTTCATTTTATAGATAAAGAAACTGAGATCCACAGAGGTTAAGTGAGTTAAGGTTACACAGGTATTAAGTATCAGAACTGGATTTGAACCCTCTCCTTGGAGTCCAAGTCCAACCCTCTTTTCACTGTACAAAGCTGCCTCCCATAATGTGGTTGATCCATGTGGTTTCATGGGCAGCTAGGTGGCAAAAATTACATCATATTTCAAAACTAAGCATGTGGAAGGCAGCTAGGTGGCTCAGTGAATAGAGCACCATGCCTGCAATTAGGAAGACTCATCTCTCCATGTTCAAATTCGGCCTAGACGCTTAATAGCTTTGTGACACTGGGAAAGTCACTTAACCTTCTTTGCTTCAGATTCCTCATCTGTAAAATGGTCTGGGGAAGGAAATGGTCAACTACGCCCCTATCCTTATCCAGAAAACCCCAAGTAGAGTCAGAAGGAGTCAGACATGACTGAAATGACTGAACAACAACAAAATATAGTTTCATTGGTGTAGATGCTCACCTCCTAAAAGAGAAAGAAGTGCCGATGTATTCTTCCCTAGGTAGATCCCCACCTGGATTTGTGAATTTACTTTTTTGAAAAGACATTAACAAGCTGAGGTGCATTCAGAAGAAAGAAACAAGGATAGTGAGAAAACAAAGACCTAATCTTAGGAAGACTTAATCAATTTATCAAATAATTAATTAAATATATCATTAATCTATTTATTTAAGCCTAAAGAAAAGAGGCCTTGGGATGTGGAAAGAAATGCCATAACATGGTAGTTTCGCTCAAACATTTGAGTTGCTTTCACAAGGAAGACTGATGAGATTTACTCTGACTGGCTGCTAGAATGAAGTGGCAGCTCCAAAGACACAGATTGAGCCAATATAGGCAAAAACTTTCTAATAATTAAAACTATTCCAACATGGAATGTGCTGTTTTAGGAAGTAGTAGATTCTTCCTCAATGGAGGTCATCAAACAGGATAATTGATCACTTGATGGGATGTTCGTGGAGAGAATCACCACTCAGGAAGGAGTTGAACTAGGTGCAACTGAGGTCCCTTCCAACTTGGAGATCCCAGTTACCTTCATGGAATCATAAGATGGGCCTTTAAAACCATGGGTTCATAGATTTAGAAATAAAAGACAGCTTGGAGGCCACCTAGTCTAACCCGCTAATTTTATAAATGAGGGAACTAAAGCCGAGAGACAATAAATAATTCATCCGGGGTCATATAGGTAGTTAGTGCCAAGACTTCGACCAGAACCCAAATCTCCTGGCTCTCAGTCAAGTATTATTTCTACTGCCTTAGAGTAGCCCTTTGGCTAGTAAGCAAAAATCATTGTTGTTCAGTCATTTCAATCATGTCCAAATCTTTGTGACCTCGTTTGGGGTTTTCTTGGCAAAGACACTGGAGTAGTTTGCCATTTCTTTCTCTGGGTCATTTTACAGAAAAGGAAACTGAGGCAAACAGGATTAAGTTACTTGCCCAGCATCACACAAGCTAGGAAGTGTCTGAAACCAGATTTGAACTCTAGGAAGATGAGTCTTCTTGGCTCTAGGTCTGGCACTCTATCCACTGCACAGCCCATAAGCAAAACATACAGAGATAATTTAACAAATGAATCAGTGATAGTGTAAAAGCCAGAAAGCATCAGTTAACCACATCTTGGTACCAGGCTAAAAACATATCAAAAGATTTCACAAGTCCATCTCTGGTTCAATGTTTTTCTAAGCTACTAAGTCAGTTACTCAGCAAGTATCTATTAAGCACTAACTATGTGCCAGGTACCAATTTAAGAACTGCGGTGGGCGGAGGGATACAAAGGCAAAAAGTTGTCCTTGCTCTCAAAGAGCTCAGTCTAGTCGAGGAGACAGTCAATGTAACAAAGGAAACATACAAAAAAGAACTAAGGAAATTGGACTCACACTGTCAATTATCCTTAGTGGAAGGTATCTTCTATAGAGTTTCTCTTGAGGATTAAGTTTCAAAACACACCATAAAAGCTTTCTAATTCAGTTTCAAAGTTTCTCCCTGGCTTTAGTAAAATGGGCAAAAAACCCTAGATCTAAAAAAGCAGAAACTGGGGGTCAAAGAAAGTATCAAAACAGCAAATCACTGAACAAAAACTTAAAATTTTAAATCACAGGTTTCGTGTCATCTTTTTATGGTTTGCCACATTCTCAATCACTGGGTACACACAAATCAAATTGGTGAATGACAAAATGAGTTGGCAAGATAATTTTTATACTAAGAATCCCATCTGCACAATCAATGGTAGCTAGCTTTCCCTGTTCCTTTTCACTGTCCATAATTGAAGACTGGGTCCATCTTGGTTTTGGAAGGACAATTGAAGACTGGCACATTAAAAATTGATTTATAATTATGATTTAGAGACCTTCCTACAGCATCATTCCCACAGCCACAATAATATCCTCTAAGGAATAAACACAATAAGGGAGGAGTCCAAGACAAAAGAACAACCAGCACCAATGTTGGAGACAAGATGTCATCTATACTATCTCTGTCAGCAAAACTTAAACAGGACTTGTTTCTAGGGCTCCTGTTGTTCCCTCAACCTTTCCAGGAAAACTTTTCAATCCTGTTTATTTAGTATCAATAATGGAAAATAAATAAATGTCAGTAACCTGGTGCGCCTGAGCATTCTTGCCTTGACAACCCTCTGGGCAGGAAGAGTAAAAGAGAGCATTTCCACAATGAGAATCCGATGGGTGAGGGAGAAGGCAGATTCTATAAGGATTTGGGGAAACTGTTTAAATGATTAAGAAAGTTTCCATTTTTAAAAAAATCTGATTTCAAATGTGTGAGCAGAGTGCAGGAAAAAAAATCTTACCTTTATATATAAGAATAGAAACCCTTCTTTCTGATTTGGACACGATCTATTTCTTTAAAAAAGTTATATTGCTATTATGCTACTATACACATATTTATATATGAAGTAGACCTTTTTTAATACTAAAAGGGGCTGAGGAATAGATGTTATCAGGCTCCAGGGATGAGTTTATAGTTGCTACAGCTTAGTCATGAATTTAGCTCTGATTTGCCTGTCAGCTAAAAGAGAACATAACATTGGGTCACATGTTTTATTTTCTCTGCCTAATTAATGAAAGCCTATATGCTTGTCTAGACATTAAAGACAATCAGTTACTGAAAATGAATTTGAGAAATTTCTCATGGATCTTTAATATATTGAACACTGGATAACAGAATGGACTGTTCTTTCAGATGTAGTTTTAGCAAAAACACAGACTTTGTTTAAGTAGATGTTTCTTCTTTTGATATTTTATGAAAGCTGAGAGCAAGATACTAAATTTTAGCTTGAAGTGAGAACCTAAGATAATATGATTCATGTTCATTGTTTCTGAAAATATAACAACACAAGGCTAAAATCTCAAGAACATAAAGAAACCATTCCCATTAGGACATCAGTCTTGAATACCATTGAGTCATCAATTTAAAAGGGTTGACAAAACTTAGAGGTCATCTATTACAACATCTCTCCAAATGTAATGAAGGGTTATTAATCCTCTCTTATGGAATGACTCTCATGGTTAGGTTATTCCGTATATTGAGACAAAACCCTCCCACTAGAAGTTCTATTTAGTTACGTAGGAAAGTATTCAGCCAAAGACAGCCTTGACAATCTTGTTTTGGTATTTTTCAATTAGCTCTACCTAGGAATGTGCTGGTAAACGTCTAACAATCTGCTTTACAAAAAATGTGAGCACACACATTTTAAGTTTAATGTGCACTGTTACCATTTTCTCTATCTCTTTCTAAAGTCTAGACAATTAACAAAATAATAAATCAAGTCTAGATTTATGTTTGCCAATTTCTGAGATATAAGTGATCACAATAAAAATTTGATAAATAGTTCTTAGGAGTTCGCTCAAGGTGACTCCAACAAACCCCTGGCTTTATCCGAGTGCCTTGATATATCTAACTAGTGCTGCTTGATTTAGGATCTACCACCGATTTACTTGGAGGTGTAACATTTATGTCTTTACTTACTGGCAAAGGGGTAGCTATTCCACAGCAGGATATCAAAAATAGAAAGTACATGGCGACCCAAAGAATGTTGGGAGAATTGAAAGATAAGGGTTTCTAATCTCAGCATTTTTGCTAGTAACCCCTCAGAGCCAAGAAATCTAGTCCCTATGCCATATGACAACCCAAATATTTAGTTCATAGTTTTCCAGATTGAAGGAACTTCATGAGGCCACCAAAACAATTTCCCAATTTTACAGATGAGGGAATTGAGGTAAGAGAGGTTAAAGGACTTCTGATCACTGTAATACCTACCTGTCTACAGAATAATTCATTTTGAGAGCTAGTTCTGGAAGTCTGCAATTTTTCCAATATTTCCAAGTGTGATCTGGGTGGAAGAGTGTTCACCCTTTCGCCTGTCTTTACCTAGGAAGGGCCCCTGCTCCCCTGCAGGGGCAAGTGCTGGCACTCCTATTAGCCCTGGTTGTATGAGCAAATCCCTCACTTTCTTCTAGCCACAAGCTCTAGTGCTCCTTTTGACCTCGAACTGCCACCAGAGACCCTGCTCCCTTGTGACAGACCACTAGCACTCCTCTCTGTCCTGAAACTGCAACCTTGAACTGCTAAGGGGCAAGTCACAGTCAGTTGCACTCAATACCAGCAAAACGTCCCCAGTAATCTCTTTCTGACCAATTGTCTGACTTCCTGACCTCTGAGCTCCTGAGGTTACTGCTCTGGCTGCTATAGCCACCTCCAAGGTCCACCACTGGTATTGCCCCCATTGTACCCACTTGGGTGTCACAGCCCTCTCCTGCTAACCTCCTAAATTGTCTTAGCCTGGAAAAAATATCTCACTCTGACATTTGATTGACTATCCTGCTCCAAAATTTGATTTGAGGAGTTGTTATAAAGTTGTTCAAAGGGTCACAATGAAAGAGCTCAACTGGACTAATGCCTATACTTCCCCCCACTTTCCAACATGGGTATAAGAAGAAATGGGGGCTTTGAGAAGCACAGAAATATTTTGAGAGAAAGAGGGGGGGGGAGAGGAAGAGAGAGGGGAAGAGAGGGAGAGAGAAGGGAAGAGAGAGGGGGGGAGAGGGGGGGAAGAGAGGAGAAGAGAGAGGAAGAGAGGAGAAGAGAGAGGAAGAGAGAGGGGGGAGAGGAGGAGGGGAGAGGAGGAGGAGAGAGGGGAGAGAGAGAGGGAGAGGGGGGAGACAGGAGGGAGGGAGAGAGAGAGAGGAAGAGAGAGGGGAAGAGAGAAGGGGAAGAGAGAAGGGGAAGAGAGAAGGGGAAGAGAGAAGGGGAAGAGAGAAGGGGAAGAGAGGGAGAGAGGGAGAGAGGGAGAGAGGGAGAGAGAAGGGAAGAGAGAGGGGGGGAGAGGGGGGGAAGAGAGGAGAAGAGAGAGGAAGAGAGGAGAAGAGAGAGGAAGAGAGAGGGGGGAGAGGAGGAGGGGAGAGGAGGAGGAGAGAGGGGAGAGAGAGAGGGAGAGGGGGGAGACAGGAGGGAGGGAGAGAGAGAGAGGAAGAGAGAAGGGGAAGAGAGAAGGGGAAGAGAGAAGGGGAAGAGAGAAGGGGAAGAGAGAAGGGGAAGAGAGAAGGGGAAGAGAGAAGGGGAAGAGAGAAGGGGAAGAGAGAAGGGGAAGAGAGGGAGAGAGGGAGAGAGGGAGAGAGGGAGAGAGGGAGAGAGGGAGAGAGGGAGAGAGGGAGAGAGGGAGAGAGGGAGAGAGGGAGAGAGGGAGAGAGGGAGAGAGGGAGAGAGTACAAACTACAATAAAATTTAGATCAAATGAATTTTTGGCAATTATTAGATAGAAGTTAATTCTGCCTGAAATGTCACATTCTGACCTACAGATTACAGAGGTGTTCAAGCATTTTAACATCTAGCCTGCCCCAAAGCACAGCACACTATACATGAGCTACTTACATTCCACGTCTTCTTATTCTGTCCTCTACCTTGGTCCTAGACAGATCCTCCAGCTCCTGCCCTGGAGGTCAGAGCTCCTGATAGCTGAGACGTCTTCATATCAAGCCTGACCCAACACTCATCATTCTACTTGTAGTTCTCTGGCCATCTTCATACCATACCACTTGCCTTATCTTCCCTTTCCATCTCTAGCTCTGGGAAAATTAACCTAAAGAACACTATTATTCCTAACAAGTTGGTGTCAATCAGTTATCCAATGGTTCTACTCAACATCCCAGGCTAAAACACCCCTCCCTTGGCCACCTCATCATTATACATATTGTCTTCCTCACTTAAATGTTATTTTCTTGTTCTTTGTCCTTCATTTTCAAAGGCCAAGAATATTATGAGGGCGATGTCTTGACTCTCACATGAGCTGGATTTAAGTGAGGCAGAGCTGCCTCACTCTCTCCTCCACAGTCATCTGAGTCTAATGGCAAGATAAAAGTCAAGACAAGTGGAGATGGGCCCCGCCCCAATTGAATGTAGGTTCTTGAAGAGCGGAGGCTATCTTATTTTTTGTATTCTTAGTGCTTAGCACTATGCCAAGATACAGAGTAAGCAATTAATAAATGCTTTTTCCCCCTATTCATTAAATGTATAGGTGCTTAGTATATTCATATCTCATCCAGCTGAAGGCCTATTCCTAGGGAAATACACTTAGGAAAGGCATACTTGACTTAGGCACAGTAGACTGGGTTCAAATGCAAGCTCTATCACATCCTACCTGCATGTCTATGGGCAAGTAACTCTACCCCTAAGCCTCAGTTTCCCCATCTATAAAAGTGGGGGAAAAAACAATACATTTCCTGTCTCTCAAAGCTATTTTGAATGAATTATTCTATAGGCAGCGAGGTATTACAGTGATCAGAATGTTGTGCCTGAGCTATGGAAGACCCAAGTTCAAGTCTGGCTTCAGACACTTATTAAGTGCATGACTCTTGGCTAGTCACTTGACTTCTCTAAGTGTCAGTCTCCTTGAATGTGAAATGGAGATAATAATAGCTCCTACCTCAAAGGATTGTTTTGAGGATCAATTGAGATTTATATAAATACAATTTATATACATATATATATATATATATACACATTTGTATGTGTATTTGTACATATAGATGAAGTATTTTATAAACATGTGAGTGCTAGATAAATGCTATTACCACTAAACCTTAATGAGTCATACAATAGCAACTATTGCTCTTCTAATTTGTTTCCTCTAAAGGAACTGAGTCTGCTCTAGTTCTTGCGCTAGGGGAAGACTGAGAACCCAGAATTCTGGGCCACGTGATATGGAAGAACTGACTCTACTGAAAAAGTTTCAGGACAGATGTTACCAATAGATTTCTACATATTGTACCTGTTTGCTTTTTCAGTTCCCTGGCTCAGAAACACAGTTGCTATTCAATCCACTGTTTGTTTATATCCTTGCCAACAACGATGTCTAAAAATAGATGCCCATCGACAATTGGCAGTGTTTCAGGAGGTATGGCACCTGGAATGATTGACAGTTTCTTTTTCCCAGGGTTGTGGAAACTCAGTATTTATTTTGTAATTTCCCTTTTATTGGGTGCATGAAATCATGAGTTTCTACAGGAAAATATGGATGCCAAGGAAAAAAAGAATTGCCAGGAAACAAATTCTTCAGGGACTCCCAAATAAGGGATCCTTGGTGAGGCATAAGATTCTGTGGAAAGGGTTTGAGGGATTAGTTTACTGAGGTTTTAGAGTTTGCTGTTTTACTTTGAAAAATACCCATCATTTCCCATGAATTACTAAAAGTGTCCTGTTCTCTGTGTCCACAAAGTTCTAAGAAAATAGTGATTTCTCCTGCTTCGTTTACTCTACTTAGTCAAAGCAAAATAGTCAATTCTGCATTTAGCTTCATGACCTTGGGAAAGTCACATAAGTTCCTTTAGCCTCAGATGAAAGTAGCTGAAGAGAAGAGAAAGAAGTGGTTTCAATCTCTGTTAACATTCTACGATATATTATTAAAAGGAGGGAAACTCTCAAATGAGAGTTGAACTAAATCATCCCTGAAGTCCTTTCTAGCTCTAAAATTCTATAATTGATCGGCTGCTTACTTTGGGGCTCAATTTTTCTAACTATAAAAAGAAGACAAAACCTTCTCCCTCTCTTCCTTACTTCCAAGGTGGCCAAGAAAAAGCTATCCAAGTAAAGTGAAAATCACATTCTCAGCCCTAACTTTGGTGATGGTGATGGTGATGGTGATGGTGATGGTGATGGTGATGGTGATGGTGATGGTGATGGTGATGGTGATGGTGATGGTGATGGTGATGGTGATGGTGATGGTGATGGTGATGGTGATGGTGATGGTGATGGTGATGGTGATGGTGATGGTGATGGTGATGGTGATGGTGATGGTGATGGTGATGGTGATGGTGATGGTGATGGTGATGGTTAGCATTTGTATAACTTAAAGATTTGCAAGGTGCTTCACAAATCTTATTTCATTTGATTCTCACAACAACTTTGTAAAATAGATGCTATGCTTATCCCCATTTTACAAATGGGAAAACTGAAGCCAAAAGGCATTGTGTGACTTGCTCAAGATTACACAGCTAGTAAGTATCTGAAGCAGGATTTAAACTCAGGTCTTCCTGATTCCAAAATCCGAAAGGATTTAAGTGTCAACTATGTACCGGGTACCATGGATACAAAAAATAAAAATGCTCCCTGTCCTCAAGAAGTTTACATTCTGGGTACTGAATCGGGGGTGGAGCCAAGATGGCGGAGTAGAAAGACGCACATACACATAGCTCCGAACCCACAACCCACAGAACGGCTAGAGGGGACCAACTCACGGTGAATTCTGCACCCAGAGGCCACGGAATATTGGAGCGACGGGAGATTTCTGTTCTGGAGAGACCTGCAAACCTCTCGCGGGGGTCCTTCGTGCTGCGGACTGGGCACCGGGACTGGGAGCAGAGGGCAGCCCTGCAGCAGCCACGGCACCGAGAGGTAAAGATCCGAGCGGGCTTCGGGGACGGGATCTCCAGTGGCCATGCGGGTCCCTCCACCCACAGAGGGACCTGCAAACCTCTCGCAAAAGGTCTGCCACGCTGCAGACACGGAGCCCAGCCCAGCCCAGACCTGCTGTGGCCACAGCACTAAGAGAAACAGACCTGAGCAGGCTCCAGGGACGGGATCTCCAGCGGCCACACAAGTCCCTCTGCCCACAGGTGACGGGGGTCGGTGAGAGAGTCTCTTTGGCGGGTCGAGAGGGGAGTGGGGTGCCCCCATGATTCGGGCCCCCCCGGGAGGTAGAAGCTGAGAGGTGGCTGCAGACAGGGGCTCCCCAAGCAGGTGGGAGCCTGGATCCATTGTGGAAAGTCTGTGCATAAACCCCCTGAGGGAACTGAGCCTGAGAGGTGGCCCTGCCCCGACCTGACCACCTGAACTTAATTCTCACACTGAATAGCAGCCCTGCCCCCGCCAAAAGCCCTAAGGCAGGAAGCAGCATTTGAATCTCAGTCCCCAAACGCTGGCTGGGAGGACCAGGAGGCAAGGTGGGTGTGAGGAGAATATTCAGAGGTCAAGTCACTGGCTGGGGAGAATGCCCAGAAAAGGGAAAAGAAATAAAACTATTGAAGGCTACTTTCTTGGAGAACAGACATTTCCTCCCTTCCTTTCTGATGAGGAAGAACAATGCTTAACATCAGGCAAAGACACAGAAATCAAGGATTCTGAGTCCCAGCACACCCAATGGGCTCAGGCCATGGAAGAGCTCAAAAAGAATTTTGAAAATCAAGTTAGAGAGGTGGAGGAAAAACTGGGAAGAGAAATGAGAGGGATGAAAGAAAAGCATGAAAAGTAGATCAGCTCCCTGCTAAAGGAGAACCAAAAAAATGTTGAAGAAATTAACACCTTGAAAACTAGCCTAACTCAATTGGCAAAAGAGGTTCAAAAAGCCAATGAGGAGAAGAATGCTTTCAAAAGCAGAATTAGCCAAATGGAAAAGGAGATTCGAAAGCTCACTGAAGAAAATAGTTCTTTCAAAACTAGAATGGCACAGATGGACGCTAAGGACTTTGTGAGAAAGCAAGATATCACAGAACATAGCAAGAAGATTGGAAAAATGGAAGATAATGTGAAATATCTCATTGGAAAAACAACTGACCTGGAAAATAGATTCAGGAGAGACAATGTAAAAATTCTGGGACTACCTGAAAACCATGATCAAAAGAAGAGCCTAGACATCATCTTCCATGAAATTATCAAGGAAAACTGCCCTGATCTTCTAGAACCAGAGGGCAAAATAAATATTCAAGGAATCCACAGAACACCGCATGAAAGAGATCCAAAAAGAGAAACTCCTAGGAACATTGTGGCCAAATTCCAGAATTCCCAGGTGAAAGAGAAAATATTGCAAGCAGCTAGAAAGAAACAATTCAAGTATTGTGGAAATACAATCAGGATAACACAAGATCTAGCAGCCTCTACATTAAGGGATCGAAGGGAATGGAATAGGATATTCCGGAAGTCAAAGGAACTAGGACTAAAACCAAGAATCACCTACCCAGCAAAACTGAGTATAATACTTCAGGAGAAAAAATGGTCTTTCAATGAAATAGAGGATTTTCAAATTTTCTTGATGAAAAGACCAGAGCTGAAAAGAAAATTTGACTTTCAAACACAAGAATGAAGAGAACCATGAAAAGGTGAACAGCAAAGAGTAGTCATAAGGGACTTACTAAAGTTGAACTGTTTACATTCCTACATGGAAAGACAATATTTGTAACTCTTGAAACATTTCAGTGTCTGGGTACTGGGTGGGAGTACACGCCCACATGCACACATACATAGAGACAGAGTGCACAGAGTGAATTGAAGAGGATGGGATCATATCTTAAAAAAAAAAATGAAATCAAGCAGTGAGAGAAATATTGGGAGGAGAAAGGGAGAAATGGAATGGGGCAAATTATCTCTCATAAAAGAGGCAAGCAAAAGACTCATTAGTGGAGGGATAAAGAGGGGAGGTGAGAGAAAAACATGAGGCCTACTCTTATCACATTCCACTAAAGGAAAGAATAAAATGCACACTCATTTTGATAAGAAAACCTATCTCACAATACAGGAGAGTGGGGGACAAGGGCACAAGCAGGGTGGGGAGATGATAGAGGGGAGGGCATGGGGAAGAGAATGCAATGTGAGGTCGACACTCATGGGGAGGGAAAGGATCATAAGAGAATAGAAGTAATGGGGGACAGGATAGGATGGAGGGAAATATAGTTAGTCCTATACAACACAACTATTATGGAAGTCATTTGCAAAACTACACAGATTTGGCCTATATTGAATTGCTTGCCTTCCAAAGGGAAGGGGTGGAGAGGGAGGGAGGTAAAGAAGTTGGAACTCAAAGTGTTAAGATCAACTGTAATGTTCTTACCACTAGGAAATAAGAAATACAGGTAAAGGGGTATAGAAAGCTATCTGGCCCTACAGGACAAAAGAGAAGACGGAGACAAGGGCAGAGAGGGAGGATAGAAGAGAGAGCAGATTGGTCACAGGGGCAATTAGAATGCTTGGGTTTGGGAGGGGGAGGGGATAAAAGGGGAGAAAATTTGTAACCCAAAATTTTGTGAAAATAAATGTTAAAAGTTAAATAAAAAAAAATTAAAAAAATTAAAAAAAAGAAGTTTACATTCTGTTGGGGGGGATAATACTTTGCATATAAGTTCATGTAAAGAACAAAGATAAATAAAAAGATAATTTCTGGGTGGGGGAGGGACGCTAGAACCTGGGATGAGTAATCAGGAAAGCCCTCCAGGAGAAGAGCTTCTGGTATTAAACTATGAGTTAGGAATTCCAAGATATGAAGAAAGTACATTCAGTCATGGGGGAAAGCTGGTGCAAAGGCACAGAGATGAAAGATAGACATTTGTAAGGAACCAAAAACAAGAGACCAGTTTGACTGGATAATAGAATTCATAAAGGGAAGAAATGAATAACAAGTCTGGAAAGATAAATTAGAATCAGTGTGGAAAGGAGCCTTAAATGCTAAAGGAATTTGTGTTTTACCCTAGAGACCAAGAGGGAGTTAGTAGAGTTTGTTGAGCTAGAGAGAGACATGCTCAAACTTTTGCTCTAGGACTATTGATTCAGCAGCTGTGTGAAGGTTGGGTGGAGGAAGGGAGGGTCTTGATGCTGGGAGATCAGTTAGGAAACTGTTCCAATATTCCAGGCTAGAAATGAATTGGAATCCCTGACAATAGGTCATCCATCTTCGGCTTATGAGTCAGTCAAAAAGTATCCACTGGGTACCACTAAATCTTTAGGGTACAAAGTCAGGAAGAAACAGGGTCCCTGACCTCACAAAACATCCGGAAACTCTGAACTACAAATGAGAAAAAATAATTTGACAGATTGGCATATTTGACTCTAGGCATTGAAAGGGCCAATCAAGGCAGAAAATCAGGAAGGAGAAGAAACGAATGGGACTGCATGGATGGAGCAAAGACAAAAGAAGAAAATTGCATAGGAAGGTACCTGGAGAAAAATCCTTGAGATTCAGGGGGAAAAAAATAGATCCATTTCTTTGAAAAGAGAAAACTACTGACTAGCATTCTCTTCCGTTCTTTTTAAGTTTTAAAAAAATCCTGCTGGGCCCACAGAAATCTTGGCTGTTATGTCGGAGAGGGTTCCTTCTTTTCTTGTAGTCCTGTCCCATCAGCCCTACCCCCACGGAGTAATCTCCAACGCAAACAGTCCCGTCCTTCAGTCTGCTTCCTGGGAGTAGAAGGAAGTGAAAAAGGAAGGGGATGAGTAAGCTATAAATAGTCCTTCCTAAGTGCCATCCACCCCCACCCCAAGTGAAGCCACCTGCTAACCTCAGGTGAGGTAGGGGGAGCTGAAGAATGATCAATGGAGGGAGGTTTCCATTAGAATCATTTAAAGATCTCCCTTTGGAGAGGAGGAAAATATACACAAGAGATCATTAATAATCTCTTTAAGGGATGCTTTCATCTACCTGTTTAATCATGACAATAAGCCTCAAAAGTAATTTACTACAGATAAGTTCAGAGAAAGAAAATTAAACATACTGCATCTTTAATTTATGGTGCCTTTTCTGTTCCCTCCCTCTACCCTCCTTCTCATCATCTCACCTCCCCAAAACCCTTGACATGCATTATCGTATTTCTCCTAATATTATTCCTTTAAGGGAGTGTAGTTATTGATATATCCATTCTATAGGGGAGAAAAGAAGTCCAGAGAAGCTTTGATTACATATTGTGTTTGTTGAATTGAACTGAATTTAGAGGCAAACATGACCTAGTGGAATAAGGGAGCTGAAATAAGGAAGACCCAGGTTAAAGACTTGATTTTAACTCATACTGGCTGTGTAATCAGAGGTAAGCTGCTCAGTCTCACAGCACCCCCCCTCCCCACCAAGTAATTCTCTGAAATGAGTCACAGATCTGCATTGCTAGAGAGGTTTTCTATTCCTGAGGTTTCTCCCCACAGCCACCCCCCACCCCTAATAATTGAATTAGCCCTATTCATAACACTAACCAAATCCTCCCAACCCATAATTTGGTCCTCTTTCCACCCTACTCCCACAGTAATCAACAACCATGTCTTAAGCATCAGACACTGTATTAAACACAGCAAGACACTAAAATAATTGTTGCCCATGAGAAGTTTACGATCCGGCTTGCACATACAGCTGAATTCCAGGAGTGAAAATACAAATTATATTAAGAAGGGTGTGCCCATATGCCTGATCTCAAGCAGTTTCCCTCTTCCCCCTGTGCTGGGCAATCCTCAGATCTTCCTGATGGCACAACACACAGGGCCAGATTTTGCCAGGCAATAGCTTCTCCTAAGTCCTTTAAAACACTGCCCCGACCCAGTCTCCACCCCATTCCCACCCCCATCCCTGAACAAAAAAAAACCACAAAGAATTTTTATTTCCTCCAATCTGATTCCAGAGGTGGAAACAGCTGCCAAATGAGTCCATCTGATGGTAACTCCTACACAATGAACACTCGGAGCTGCCCACTGTGTTCCATCGGCAGTATTTTAATCGGGAATCCAGATGTTCTTACCTTTCAGTTCTCGGCACTGACCTTTCACTTGAAAGTCAATTTGTCAGTCTGCTCCCTATGTCTGAAGAAATCATCAAAGTGGACTATACCACTATGGTCCCTAAAGCTTATTCTTGAGTGGTTGCAGCATCTCTATCCCTCTTTCTTGGGAAAGGGAAATGTGGATGTTAGTGGGGAGAAGTTGACTCTCTTCTCAGATCAACTGGGAAAAGTAGGTCAAGGAAGTTATCTAGAAGGAGAGTGAAGGTAAGGGTGAAAAATGAAGGTGAAGACAAAAGTGAAAGTGTCTTTTCAGACAAACAGATAAAGACTAGTCAATGTATATAGTTCTAAACTCATTGTTTCCTGACACAAGTTCTTCCTTAGGCAAGTCTCCATTTGAAAGGAGGCAGTTGGGATTAGCAGAGAGAGCACTGGTTTTGGAGGCAGAAGATCTAGGTCTAATCATGGCTCATTCACTTCCTATCCAGACAACTCACAAATCCTTTGGGTCTCAGTTTTCTGATCTGTAAAATGAGGGGGGATAGATTATTTGAGCACTAACTCCCCTTCTAGTACTAAATCTAAGCATGGTCTCTTATGTCTCTGATTCTAAAAGCTGAATCTTAAGAAATGGAAGGTAAACAAGGGGTCATGTAGATTAAATATACTATTTATATTCACAGCTAGGTTTCCCTGGGGATTGGGAAGTTGGAAGAGAATCCCAGATGTGATGTTGGACCACAAGTGCCTGAATTCTAGCTAAAGTTGGACTGAACATTAGAAACTGGAAAGAAATTTGTGCCTAAGCTAAATGGAGAAAGAACACAGATGATCAGGACAACTTGATAAAACATACACACACACACACACACACACACACACACACACTCATTCATTTTAGAAGGAACAGAGGGAGTTGATTGAATTATGTTCCCATAGATTAAGAAAATCTCTTAAATCACTTCTTGACCTGATGGATGACATGTAAAAATTGGATAACTTAAGTATCAGGTGAAACCATGAAAGAAGTGAAATTTGTCTTCAATGTCCTTCTATGGCCTTTCTCCCTTCATCTTTCATCTCTTATGTATTGGACTATTTTATTTTGTCTTTCAGTAAATCAATCAATAAACTTTATTAAGTGGCTACTATGCCCTGCTAGGCACTGCTATAAGTGTTGAGGTGTAACAGCAAGAACCTCAACATACACAGGAGGGCTGCTGTACAGGTTCTTAGATCTACTTTTCTAAAAGGAAAGCAGCTTTAATTAAGCACATGTATCATTCACTTAGTTCAGGGTAAAAAGCCAGCTCCATGAACTTCAGGGAAAATACAAACAGAGAAATAAAGATCAACCAACAGACAGGACTTCCAACTGTCTGACCATAAGCAATACATACATCACAGATCAACAGACAGATCCAACTGTCTGACCATACATACATAGTTATGAGAGAAAGAGAGAAGCACCAGCATCTGAGTTTTCAAGGTGTGGGGAGGCCTGGGGGGGGAGGGGCGTTCCTTAGCAGCTGCCCAGAGTCTCATCTGGCCAAACAAACACTTCGAATGAGTAAACCCCCCAAAACAAAACCTTCAGAGTCAGAGGGCAGGACCCTCTGACCCAGTGCCTCAATAGAAATTAACAAAAGGTCTAGGCCTCCCCCAATCAAACTTCCCTTAATGGGCGTGCTCATCAATGGGTAGGGAATATCTTTAACTCTCTAATTAACATTACATGAGGATACAAATACAGGTAAAAGACAGTCCCTGCCCTCTGGGAGCTCACAATCTATAGGGAGAGACCATAAACAAATGTGTACAAACAAGTTTTATATGGAAAAATTGGAAATAATTGATGGAGGAACAGATTGGAATTAAGAGAGGTTGGGGAAACCTTCCCGTAGAAAATATGATTTTAGTTGGGGCTTAAAGGAAGCCAGGGAAGCCAGTAGTCTGAGATGAGAAAGGAGAGTCTTCTAGGTATGGGACACAGCCAGAGAAAATACCTAGACCCATGACAAGGAGTTTCTTGTTCTTGGAGCAGTCTGGAGGTCAGTGTCACTGGATCAAAGAATATGTTTTGGGGAGTAAAGTATTGTGTTTGTCCTTCATTCTTGAAGAGGACCGTGCATCAAGATGATGACATGACTTATAATTGTCTATTAGATATATTTGTATTTTAATGGAGGAATCCAGGGATTGTTGCCGTTGCTTAATCATACACACACATCCCTCTTCATGACTCCATCTGGGATTTTCTTTGCAAAGGTACTGACCTGGTTTTTGTCATTTTCTTCTCCAACCCATTTGACAGATAAGGAATCTGAGGCAACCAGGGTAAGTGACTTGCCAAGCATCAGACAGCTAGTAAGTGTCTGACGCCAGATTTAGAACTCAGAAAGATAAGTATTCCCAACTCAAGGGCCAACACTCTAATCCACTGGGCTGCCCAGCTGCTCCTGTAATCCAGAAGACTGGATCTTAAACCACAGAAATGAGTTTCTAATGTGTGAAGTCAGTAACTTGGGAGCCTTTCCTCAAGTCATATTGTGAAAGTAACATTGGAAAAGGAGATAAACACCACGGATACAGGATTTTTCCTACAACCTTAAGAGGCAACGTTTTCAGTAATTTGTTCAGCAAATAATCATTTTCCTTTTTCTTGTGAACTTAATCATCAGCAAAGAGGAAAAAAAGACTGGAAATGACATTTTGGAGCTACTGAGGCAAAAAGTTTAGAAATGACATCTTTGAGCAAATCAGGCAAGTTCTGGGGAAGATGTAACGAAGCAATATGGTGAGATTAGAGATTGGAGATAAAGTAAAAAACCAGGGTTCAAGTCCTCAAACTGACAATGACTAGCTCTGTGACTTTAGACCAACTACTCCCTTTCTCCAAGCTTCAGTTTGCTCATTTGCAACATGGAGATCACAACACTTGTCTGCTTACCTCACCAAAAATGCTGTCCAGAGAGCTATTAGAATTCATAAAGTGTTATATCATTGGGAATTTTTATTGTTGTCGTTGTTGTTAATAAGACACAGGTTCAGGGGCTCCCCTTAAGGGGCTGACAATTTATCAAAGTTGTGTAGTCATGAGCAAATCAATTAACACCTCTGAGCTTTGGTTTGCTTATTTTGCAAATGAAAATAATAGTGTTTATATTACCAGCCCAACAGAGCTGTTGAGAGGTAAGCACTTTGTGTAACTGAAAGATCAATATGAATGTGAGGGATTTTATTTTTATTTTTTGGAGGTGGTAGGTTTTATGTGACAGATACAGAACTGTAATACAAAATAGAATACGTGTGTAAGAGGTGTGAAGAAATTCACTGAAAAATTAGGTCATTTTAGTTAAATCTTGTGTCATTTTTTTCAGTTGTGTTCAATTCTGTGTGACTTCATTTAGGGTTTTCTTGGCAAAGTTACGGGAGTGATTTGCCATTTCCTTCTCCACCTCATTTTATAGATGAAGAACTAAGGCAAAGAGGGTTAAGTGACTTGCCCAGGGTTGCACAGCTAGTAAGTGTCTGAAGTTGGATTTTTTTTTATTCTGAACTTAAGAAATAAAATAAGCATTTCCATAACAGAGTATAATAAAAAAGATGATCGCACATGAAATTGCAAATCAATTGTATACAACTCCCTATTCCTTTTAAATATATAACAAAGCTATCATATAATTTTTTCCTTCCCATTGCCACGTCCCAGAGATGACTACCATTAGACTCAAATATGCATTGTGTATTTATATACATATGCATGTGTACATATGTGTATACATGTATGTATGTGTATACATATGTAAAATCATTTTCTACATCTATTTATAAGCCCTTTTCTCTGGATGCCAATAGCATCTTCCATCATATGTCTTTTGTAGTTAATTTGAGTATTTATAATGGTCAAAATAACAGTCACTCAAAGTTGTTCTTAAAACAACATTGTTGTTACGATATACAACATTCTCTTGGTCTTTTCATATCACTCTTCATTTTGTGCAAGTCAGTCCATGTTTTTCTAGTCAACAAGCTCACCATTACTTATAGCATAGAATATTCCATCACAATCATACATTATAATAAAAGGTACCATAGGCAATAAAGCAATGTCAATACTAAACCTATATGTACCAAACACTATAGCATCCAAATTTGTCAAAGAAAAGTTAAATGAAGCTGGATTTAAGCTCATGAAGAAAAGTCTTGCTGACTACAGTTCCAGCACTCTCTCTGCTTCGCCTCCTAGCTGCCCAATCAGTTAAATTATTAAGTGCCTACAAAGTGCCAGGATTTAGATACACAATGAAAAGCCAAAAATGGTTCCAGTTTCCAAGGAGTCTAATGGGGAAGACAACATGCAAATAACAATGTACAAACAGGATACAGACAGAATAAATTGTAACAAATCAACAGAGACTATTTCTGACTAGGAAGAGAGCAGGAAAATAGACATCAATGAAGAGATTTTTGTTAAGGACTTAATACATGCCAGTATTGTTAATTGCTTGGAGATACAAGGAGCTTATATTCTAATAGTGGAGACTAGAACTACATAAATACATATATTAATGATGCATACAGAAGTGATAAAAGTTAATTAACTTGGGGGAGATGGGGATGGGGCAATAGAAATCTTCTTGCAGAAACTATGGCATTTGGAGTTTTGAAGGAAACTAGGAATTCTTGGCTAGGTGGTGCTATGGATAGAACATCAGACCTGAAGTCAGAGAGACTCATCTTCATGAGTTCAAATCAAGCCTTGGACACTTACTAGTGTTGTGTGACCCTTGGCAAGCCACTTAGTCCTATTTGCCTCAGTTTCCTCATCTGTAAATTGAGCTGGAGAAGGAAATGACAAACCACTTCAGTATCTTTGCCAAGAAAGCCTCAAATGGGATCACGAAGAGTTGGACATGACTGAAAAATAACTGAGTAATAACAGCAAAAGAATTTTTAATGGGTGAATGTGAAGAGGAGAAGTAAGATTATTCCAAGCATGGGGAAGAGCCAGAACAAAGGCCCAGGGATGGTGATGGAAAGTCATGTATGAGGAAAAGCAAATAATCCAGTACAACCAGACTCCTGGATTGTGTGACATTTAGAGAGAGAGAGAGAGAGAGAGAGAGAGAGAGAGAGAGAGAGAGAGAGAGAGAGAGAGAGAGTGAGAGAGAGAGAGAGAGAGAAAGTATGTCTATTGGAACATTCCTAAATTCTGAGGACTTAATGTTATCCACCACTTAGCAAAGTAAATACTACTAAGCACATAGTCAGTGCTTAATTGATGCTATGTCTACACTGGAAAACTGGGCAGAATCACAAAATAGATGGGTAAACACACACTGGAAGACCAATCAGGATCAGATAAATAATTAACCAGGAAACAATAAATAGAATAACATCTCACTTAGTAAATATAATATGCTGATCAGGAAAAAAAACCAGTAAGGAGCAGAAAAATTGGACTATGAGGAAATTAAGCAACTTGAGGTTTAGTCTCAGTTCTGCAACTAATAAGAATTATGTGACTTTGGATAAATCCCTTCACCTCTCTGGGCCTTAGCTTCCTCCCTGGAAAAAGAAGGGGTTAGATTAGAAAGCCTTAGGCTTCCTTCCAGCTGTTAATTATGTGTTAACCCTTTCTCATATTTTCTTTAACCTAACTCTTCCTCATGAGGCTTCTCCTTGGAGGCCTTACTTTCCAAAGTAGCCATTTGCTTTGGTAACTTGACACTCATTAAACAAAGGGATTGGATTGAACACCCTGGGTTCCTGAGTCCCTTAGCCTTGGTTGTCTGGTATCACCAAGCCCGGAAATGGACAAATGAGTCTGTTGGTGGGTGCTTGGGGAACACTGGGCCTTAGAAAGAGTCTTATGAAGCCAGAGAAATAAAATTAAAATTCCCCAAGACTACTAGGCAATGACATACTGGAAAGAGCGCTGTACTTCGAGCCAAGTGATCTTATTACAATTCTCAGCTCTTCTACTTGCAAACTGTGTGACCTTAAGCAAAGCATGTAGCTTCTTAGGACCTTAACCCTCCTCATGTATAAACATGATTAAATTCAGTGATATCATACTCAAATAGAAGAGGTCTCTGAACCAAGCATCAGCACCCCTGTGGGTTCATTTTGATTTAAAAAACCACATATTCACATTATCTGTGTCGTATTATATTTAGTCATTTTGTTAAACATTTCTTAATTACATTTTAATTTAGTTCAGCCTCCCTAGAGAGTGTTGTGTCTTAGAAGCAGCCTAACTGACCAAATGTTGACACCTCTGGATTGGATGACCTCAAAAATCCTAAAGTTCCAAATTTATAAGCCTATGAGAAATCGATTTGTTTGGACTCACCACAAAGTCTATGCTAATATTATTATTTTTTTTAAATCTTGTCCAAACCAAATGATATTTTTTTAGAACCAGGTTTATTCCCTGATAATAATAATACACATTTATAATAATGATCCAGTGCAAACTTATATAGAGTTTGAAGGTTACAAAGTGCTTTCCTTACTCAACAACCCTGTGATATAGGTAGAAGAAATGTCTTTGATCTGGTGGAAAAGTTCTGAACATAGAGGCAGGAGACCCTCCTCCTTCTTCCTGGCTGTGTGACTTAGGTAAATCACATAACTTCCCTGAGCTTCACTGTCTTCAAAGGTCAGTGGGATGCAGTGAATAAAGCAGTGGCTTGAGAATCAAGAAGACCTCCTGGGTTCAAATTCAACCTCAGATGCTTATTAGCTGTGTGACCCTGGTCAAATTATTTAATCTCTCTGAGGGAAAGAAAGAAAAGAAAGAAAGAAAGAAAGAAAGAAAGAAAGAAAGAAAGAAAGAAAGAAAGAAAGAAAGAAAGAAAGAAAGAAAGAAAGAAAGAGAAAGAAAGAGAGAGAGAGAGAGAGAGGAAGGAAGGAAGGAAGGAAGGAAGGAAGGAAGGAAGGAAGGAAGGAAGGAAGGAAGGAAGGAAGAGAGAGAGAAAGAGAGAAAGAAAGAAAGAAAGCCTCTTTAGTGCCCTGGAAGCAAGGATTTGTCCATACAAACAGAGCCCCATGAAGAACTAGGAGTAACGCCTGGGATTTAAAATATGTCAGGATGTTATTCTTAGTCTTCTCTTACTGCACTAAAAGCATCTTACAATACCCAAAGTCCCCGAGGTAGTGTCTAATTACCAGGGTAAAGTGTCAAAGATATAAGAATTTTTAAAACTTTGCAAATAGAGAGGCACAAAGCATAACAGCCTTTCCTTGATCAATTCAATTCCACAAAGATTTTTTAAAGCACCTACTAGGTGCCAAGTACTGCTTGGATACGGGATTACAAAAACTTAAAAAGCCCTGCCTTCAAGGAGCTAACATCCTTCTGAGAGTGGGATAAGGGAAAGAGAGGAGATATTTGGTAACCAAGTAAATATGGTGACAAAGGAATATCGAAAGGGAAGAATCAATTAGAGATAGCTCAACAGGTAGTTGAAAAAAATATGGCACCTAGAATATAGGCCATATCATACATTTTTCACTTTAGTTTACTCTGACTCCATTTTACACATAAGAAAATTCATTCTCACTGATATCTTGATGTCGTTGATGGAATGTTAATCTCAAAGTCATCAAGACCTGGATTTAAGTCCCACTTCTGATACTTATGACCGTGGGCAAGTCACTTGACTTCTTAGTGCTTAAGACACCTTGCTTAGAGAGAAGGTCCACATCTGCATTGGGGTAGGGAGTTTCTCCACCAGATACTGCTTTATGTCAGGGGAAATCGCAGAACCAGTCCCTTTGACACTGTTGAATAAGTGATAGAATCAGGAAATCAAGTCTCTGATCCATGTCAATCAATTCAGGGTATTAAATGTATTTTCTTCCTGGGACTTAAAATCCAAGCTAATTTGCATAGCAAAGCAAAGCATTTTTTTTTCTCTCTGCTTACCTAGAAAGAAACAGCATGTTTGGGACATCTGTTTCTGAATCTTCACTCCAGCATTTTAGGGTCCAAAATAAAAGAGAAAAAAATTGTCAGAACTCATCTGCCTACCCAACGGGGACGTATCTGATTTATTCCAAAAAGGATAAACCACAGAAAAAGCTTAATTTCTGAGAAATCCTTAGAAAAACACCCTAGTCTGTGTCTTCTTTCACATGATTAATATAGTAATATGTTTGCATGATTGAACATGTATAACCTATATCAAATGGCTTACTGTCTCAGGGAGGGGGGAGGTAAGGGAGGAAGAGAGAAAATTGGGGGCTCAAATTTTTTTAAATGAATGTTAAAAATTGTCTTCACGTGTAACTAGAGAATAAAATTAAATATTATTTTGACAAATAAAAATAAAAGTACCCCAGGATACTCTTCCCTTCTCCTGGATACAGAACTCTTAGATGAACTTTCTGGTTGGCATTTTGACCTTAATGAACTCACTAACCTGTCGGACTTCACACACCTCTAGCTCAGTTTTGCCATCCAGCTTATAAAAAGGAATGACTCCATGCTGTCAAATACTGTACATTCCACAGTCCTTACTCTGGCCACTTCCTTCCCATTGAGCTGCTGCCTGACTTTCCCAAAGCCGATATTAATATCACAGACCATTATAATATAGTTATTTTCATGGAAGGCAGGGAGGAAGTCACGTGGCATTAATTGGTCCCCCGAGGTCCTGAAAGTCTCCATTTAGCTTGTTGTTTTTACTCACATAAGCAGCAATGAAGTGGAAAAGCTGAGGAAGTAGCTGGGATTGTCTTAAATGAGTATTTTTTCTAGTACCTGTTTGGTTAATGAGTCATTATTCCCCTTTTAATTCTATGAACACGTGTAGCAGCTAGGTCAAATGCACATATGTATGTGTGTATATATGTGTATATATATATATATGTATATATGTGTGTATATATTATAAACACACATGCACACAACCAGGCCAACAGTCCACTGGGCATTTTGTCATTTACTGTGATATCAGTATCACATTTACACATTACACAGTACACACATTTACACACTATGATATCAGATATCACATTTACAGTGATATCAGGGAAGAGGAGGAAAACAACCAAAGTATTTGAGTATTTGTTCCAGGAAAGCGTGATGGTATCACAGAGGAAGGATTACTCATCAAGTCGGGGAAACAAGAGTTCAAATCCTGCTTCCACATGTAAATTCCTAGAGGGTATGAATTGTGTGTGTGTGTGTGTGTGTGTGTGTGTGTGTGTGTGTTTAAGAAAGAGAGAGAGAGAAAGTTCCCTGTACCTTGATACATAATAGTGTGAAGACTTTAATAATTGCTTATTGATTTGTCATGTGATCAGGGGCAGTTCATTTAACTTCTGTACCCCCAGATAGTTCTCTAATATTATAAATCATGGATTGCTAATATGTATCAGTGGATACATAATCATGTATCCAAACACCTTCAGTTCCCTACCATGATGAAATCCCTTGTCCACACTTCTCGCCTTCTACCCCATCCCAACCCCCGCCCCAAACCCTAATTAAAAAGTTAGGGCAAAGGAATGAAACATGAAAGCCCAAGGTTTGAAATGATAGGTTGACCCTACACACAGCTGCCCTGGCCACTGCTGATCTGAATTGACTTCAGTAATACATTCTTCATCTATCGCACTGGAATGTCATAAAATCCTATTATACCAGCGTATGATCAATTGCCTGAGATGTAAATCAGATTCATTTTGACAATCTGACCTAGAGCTTGAGCCAGGACAGAACTAATTGCTTTGAAAGCTAGTTGGCATGGGGTGCCAATTGCTTTCTGTAGTAATCACACTAGAAGAAGTAACTCACATTTATATAACCCTTTAACGTTTATAAAGTATGCACATAAATTTTCTTTCTGTGGAAATTCCTCCTGGAGTACTCTCTCCTAACATTATGTTCCCACAAAACCATGTGAGAATAGTATTCTTAAAACACAGATCTGACTATGTGACCCCCCCTGCTTAATAAACTCTAGCTCTATATTACCTCTAGGACCAAATACAAACTTTGCTGTTTGGAACTTAAAACCCTTCACAATTTGGCTCCATTTACATTTCAAGGCTTATTATGCAATATTCTTCATTCATGTACAATATAGTCCAGCCAAAGTGGCCTTCTTGTCATTCATCCCATATTGCACTCAATCTCCATACTTTTACACATGTCTATCTCCTCTGCTTCATAATGCTTTCCCCTCTTAGAAACCCCAAGATCCATCCAAACCCTGATTCCTGACACCTCGTGATTCCAAAGGCTTCTGCAGCATCCTTTCTCAAATTATCTAGGTTTCTATTTTGTTCCTCAAAGGAAGTATTTATTTGTAAACAACATTTCATGTAAAGTGGTTAAATATCTTCTAAAAATGCAAAAGGAAGTCAACTGGTGGAGGCTCAGCCAAAGAGACAGGAACAGAGATACCTGGATCCCCTTAAGGGACAGGGGGGAGGGGGTGGGTGTCAATCAACAAATCAATCAACAAACAGTTAAGTCTGTTGCATTCCCTGCCTACCTCCCCATGGTTCTGTGATACTTTGGGGGAGTTGGGGAATGAATCTCTGTTCTCTGGTCATTGACCAAGCCCCTTTTGGTTGTACCTCCACTGGAACTTCAGTTCTATTTCATCATTTAACATCAAATTAACTTTTACAAAAGGGATTATTTATTAGTTACAAAAAAAGGATTATTCCTTTACAAGGGAATATTTACTTCAAAGCCATAGCAAGAACAAACATACAAACATTTCCTCCAACACATATTGTATTTAGAGTATAATTCCCTCTAAGTCATCTTATTCTCTGGGGTTGGAATGAGGAGTACATCCACAAGTTAGTTGTTAGTTCTTCCATAACATTAGACTAACAAGTTCAAGTTCAAAGTCCTACTAGGTTAGCATCCCAAACAACTGCTTCTCAGGGCTTCCCTACTGGGCTGACTACACAATCCAGCCTGGGTTCCTGGACTCTGGATCCCCATGGGTTGAGCTCCTGGGTCAAAGACTCCCCTGCCTGAAACAAGAACAGAAGCAGGACAAACAAAACAGGCCAAAACCCCAAGCTTGTTTCTCATGGCCATGTGGCCCTAAGGAACAGGAGAAGAGGTCCTCCATTACCATATAATGTCACCTGCTGAGTGAAGGAGTCCTTCACCCTTATACATCAATGCAGGAAAGAGACTATTCTTGGTGAGATATTTTTAACACAAGCATAGTTCTGGCTATGCAGCCAGTAGAAGGAAGATATCCTGTCCATGTCCACCCACATTCCAGTTTTCCTGCTAGGTGGCACAGTGGATAGCATGCTGAACTTGGAACCAAGAAAACCTGGGTTCAGATCCTGCCTCAGACAAATAATATCTGTGTGACCTTGGGTAAGTCACTTAACTTCTGCCTGATTTATTTTCCTCAATTGTAAAATGGAGTTAATAAGAGTACCTTTCTCTGAGGGTTGCTATGAGGCTCAAATGAGATACTTGTAAAGTACTTGGTCACAGTGTCTGCCACATAGCTAGTTGTTAATGAACGCTTGTTTTCTCCAATGCCTCCCACATGGGTGACTCTATTCTATGTGATCTGGCTAGGCACCAAAGCCTTATTACATGAACATTCCTGATGAAAAGGCCAAAACTGAGTGGGAACTCTGAAAGGTAAGCCCAAAAATTCAGAGTGATCTAGAAAGAAATTTATTTGAGCAATTGAAAGGGATTTGTATGATGATGCAGTGCTAATATTCTAATGGAATAAACATTAATCTTATAGATACTTGATGATTCGAAATGGTATTGAGGTAATTAATTAAGGGGAAAAACAGTAGCTGGGAGTGCATTGCTTCTGCTCTGTGGGTTTTAGGAGGGAAAAGAGAAGTGAGGATAAAATGAATGCACTTGTGCAGAAAGAAGGTTGTAGAAATTACTGTTTCTCATAATTAGGGTGCTTGAAAAGAAGACTATGCAAACATGGAGGATGAGGTGGAGGGAGCAGGTACAAGGTAGACTTCACTCTTATCTAAACTAGACAAAGTGGGTGGTGGAACACACACATAGCTTAGTGTAAAAATATATCAAGCTCAACAGGGAAATAGGCAGGAAGGGGTATTAAAAGGTTAATACAGAAGAGGGAATAGTTGCAAAGAAAATGAACTTCTCCATCTAGGAGGCTAACAGGTGAGAGAGAGAGAAAGAGAGAGAGACAGAGAGACAGACAGACAGAGAGAGGAGATTAAAGAAAAGAATTGGAACCTAATGCCCATCAATTGGGGAAAGGTGGAATAAACTGTACTACATATGGTGAAGTAGAATACTACTGTGAAGTAGGACAAAAGAAAGGATTTCATAAAATCCTGGGAAATATGTTCTGATGCTGACTTTGTAAAGTGAGTAAAACCAGAACAATATGTAAAAGGACAATAATGCTACAAAGAAAATAAACTTTGAACAACTTAAGAACTCAGATAAAATTAATGACCCATTATACGTCTAGAAGGCCTATAATGACACATATTACCCACCTCTTGATAAAAAGTAGATGAATTTAAGTGTAGAAAAAGACTAGAGTTTTTGGACATGGGAATTATATGAATTTTTTTCATTAGTTACAAAGTCTTCTCCTCCTTGTCTTCCTCTTCCTCCTCCTTCTCTGTATTGAATTTATTATGTATATTTTAAATAAAGTGGCATTAAAGGAATATATGTAGTTTTATATATAATCCTCTTTTTTTCAACCACTGTATATGGAATTGATCACGGGTGGAGGGAAGGGAGAGAATGACCTTCTTATATCATTTCTGTAGCACTGTTCCTCCTAAAAGCATTTTCCCACAAAACCATGTAAAAGATTGTCATTGACTTGCTTAAGGTCACACAATTAGGCAGAAGCAAATACAAAAAGTTCATTGTACCTCTACATTTAGTGGAGGAGGAGGGGGGAGAAGGAAAAGAAGAAGAAGAAGAAGATGATGATGATGATGATGATGATGATGATGATGACCCAAAGATGTCATAATGTTTTATAACTAGCATTGATTCAGAAATGCATAGGATCTACAGAATAAGAAATTCATCTCTTGCCCAAATCATTAATAACACAGTTGTTTTCTATTACAGAGGCTCAAGGAGGATTTCTGCAAACCATCTGTTTGTGATATTTTATTTTGGGAGCATACCATCCATCAGTTGCTCAAACAGTACATTACTGGGTGGCAATTCCTCTGTTTTGCAGATGGAGAAACTGTGAGACATGACAGATGATGGCAACATGAAAGTGCTTCATAGACATTAACCAATCAACCTCAAGGGACTAAGCCCTTAAAAAAACAACTGCTTCTCTAGTGGAGAGATAGCTGGGAGAGAGATATCTTCCAATTCCATCCACCCCATTCCTTATTCTTGGTTTCCTCATCTGTAAAATGGGTATAAAAATAACACCTATTTCATAAGGTTGTTGTGAGGACCAAATAAAGAAGATAATATATGGAAAACACATTGTAATTCTCAGAACTCTGTCTCAGTATTAGTATTTATTATTGCTACAAAGACAAAAAAAAGTCACTGCCCTCAAAGAACTTACATATACTGGGAGGATATAACACATAAACAAATAGCACATATGTGATAATTTCAGGAGGGAAAAAGCACTAATAACTAATGGGGATTAGGAAGGACCTTTAGTAAAAAAAAAAAAAAAAAAAAAGTGAGACTCCTCATGAGCCTCCTCCCACCAAGTGTCCAAAGCACTTTAGAAAGAGTATTGGGATGGGCGAGGAAAAGAACTGTGCACCCCTGAGGAAATAAACTGGACAAACAATACAGTTTTAATATAATGACTGAGATCTTTTGTCCCTTAGTCCTGAGTGACTGCAATCTTCTCATCCTGAAGCATTTATATTTCAATTTCCCTAAGAAAAATCCGTTATGGATTGAGTTCCCCCAAGTTATCCCTTCTAAGCTATGAACAGTGGGACATATTGTCCATCTTAATGACCCAAGATCATTTCACTGGTCTCTCCTTCCACATGGTTGATAGGCAATGGCAATGAAATGATTCCTAAATTTAAGGAAGATTTTATTCTGTTTCTAGTGTAGCATCTGTTTCCATACACCTCCCTAAAGAGCACTATCAGTACATTAATTAGTGATAGAGAAATAGAAATACCCCAAATATACGTTTTTCAAAAATTTTCTTTCTTGTTCAACTCCCCATTATTTACTTATATGTGTATGATTTTTTTTAAATTCCAGTCCTGTGATTGCATTGCGTTGATGTGAAATTTCTCTCCCCTGATGACTGTAGTATCCTTATAGTCTGAGTGAATTATTGATATCTTAAATTACTTTTCCAAGGTCACACATCCAGACTATGCCAGAGGCAAGATTTGAACCCAGGGCTTCCTTAATCAAAACCAGACTCCTCGTCTCCATGCCACATTGCCTCTTGCCTACAGGGATAAATGAGAGAATACATAATAAAAAAAGTTCTTATATCTAGTAGTTGGGAAAGTGGAATGTAACCCAGTGTGTCCCGTTGAATGAGTAGGCTTCAAAAAAAAGAGTAAAAATCAGGTAACTTCTTTTGCTAACCCAGAGACAGAACAGCTGGTCTGAATTTGGGCTGATTTATATTCAGGTAACTGGTAAAGGCACATAATCTGAATGATCTGTCAAGCACTGGAAATAAAGCATGATGGATTCCCTGTTATCATCACTATCAAATTAAGAGACTAAAGGGAAATACTGTATTCCTTCTGATACATTGGTCATGCCACATTGGTTATGGTTACTTCAGTCATTTGGTAAATGTAGCAACTTGACATGTGAACTGCCTTTGAGGGAAATTTGGTTTAAAAGCATCAAATCCTCATCAAGGAACCATTTATCATCGAACATACACAGTATAAATGTTACTAAATCCTGAAATAAAACTCCTCAGTATGTATGGTCAGCATTCTGAGTGTACAGATGAAGATCTTTCCTATGTAAGTCAGCTATGAGCCTCACATTTCAGTACATACTTATCAAAAGTAATTTGAAAATTGTGGATGTTGGCCATGAGCTCCTGGATTAGTAAGAATGGAAGGTCCAACTAGAATTGAGTAGTAGTTGAAATCTTTCAAAATCTTGTCCCCCTGAGGGTGCTTCCCTGGATTTGGAAGTGATTAGGCAAACAGAATCTGAATTCTTAATCTTTCAGGGGTACTTACTGTAAAAATAGAAGATTGTCCCCCAAAAGACCCCTTATGTCCTGCTTTTCACCTCAAATTCCCCGAAGTTTCTTCCTTGTGATCTAGAGTAGGGGTATCAACTACATGACCTGCATGTGGTCCAAACCAGATTAAAATGTAGTTGTGAAATATTTAACAAAACAAATAGAAATAATATCACATCTATAGATAAATAGTAAAGATAACATTATATTCAAAAGCTCTGTCATTACGCTGCCCCAAGGATCCTTATATATTACCACCCCCATTTCTGTTTAAGTTTGATACCACTAATCTAGAGGGTTATAGGACAAGGCTCACAATATTAAAAGCTTTTCTACAAGTTAAGGGGAATCAAAGCAATCATTTAGGATCATTGATTTAGAGCTGAAAGGGATCTCAAAGGTCTGCTAGTCCAACTCACCATTTTTTAAAAGATTGGATTGATGATGGCATTTGCATAAGGACTCCTAGTGGGGAAATTTCTTTGGTGAATATAGATTGATAACTCATTTGTAACTTATGTTCTTAGTTTCCTGAGGCACTGTGAGGTTATGATTTTGTCTGCAATCCAGGATACATCAGAGGGAAGACTTGAACTCGTGTCTTCCTGATTCTAAGACCAACCCTCTTTCTACTATGCCATGTTGTCTCTTCATTTTATAAATTAAGAATCTGAAGTCCAGATAAGGTAAATAACTTGTCCAAGGTCACATGAGTAATAAACATCAGATCTAGGATGAAAATCTACATCCAAGATTTGGATGAAGAATCCATAATCCAGGGTTCTTTGAACTACCTCTGCCCTTTATGATGGAATTATATCGTTAGACTTGGGAAAAACAAGGGTCAGAAAACTTCCAGGAAGTAATCAGCAGCATTAGGCAGAGATGCCCAGAGTCCTAACCCATCATTCTATCTCTAGCTCCACATCTACCTTCTTCCCTCAAGAGAATGTCTGCTGCTTTAAAAATCCAGTGACTACAGGGACAAGGATTTTCTACTCCAGTTCCTGGAGTCTTTAAAGCCCTACTTTTTAGTTGTTAGAAATAAAATGAAATTGTACAGCAATGAAAATTGTTGAAAAGAAATAAATAGTGTTTGGCTCCTGTCCTCAGATCCAGAATGTACTGTGTGTTCTTTGGATCGGGGACAACTTTTTGGGCAGTTCCAGATAAGGTATCCAATAACTCCATTCTGTGTCCCCACTCTTCTTGCCCTCATTCCAGAGAAAATTGGACAGCTGCCTTGCAAATAATTTTATTGTGAGGAAAGTTATTATGAAAATGTACTCCACTGTTTTTCACTGACCTCTAAAATGCACTCCCTAATTAAGTGCAAATGGGAAACTGACTTGGAGCAGGTTGTCTCTGATTTTGGACTGGGGAGAAGTTTTAAAGTTTATGAACTCGATATGCAAGCTACATCTGCCAAACAAGGAATTTCTTATTTCATTCCCTGTCTGTGCCGAGATTATATAACGTGCCTCAGTAAACTGTGGATGCTCAAAATGCTTAAACCATCTGTCTTTGTTGTAAGGGGAAAAAAGCATACACCATTGCGCAGGCTACACAAATATGGAAGGAGATTAACGAATTCTTTATCCAGAAATGTTTTATTTAAAGGATCTTTTTATGGAGATTTAACATAATTATAAAATGTAAGAATGACAAAAAGCTTACGAGTCTATCCAATGCTCTCACACTCTACTGCAGCTTGCTAGACGTCTGGACGATCCAGCTCAGACTCCTAAAAGACATGTGAGTTGGATAGAAAGAACTGAATGAGGGGGGAAAAAAAAGAAAGAACCAAGGAAATATAGTGTGATTTCCTTCACCTCTTCCTCTCCCATCATCCCTTCCTACCCCACTGTCTTCTCTTCCCTGTTTTTCACTCCCTCTTCTTCCTGTCCCTACCAGCAGGGGGCAGAAATGACAGGGCCAGAGAGGCAAGCCAGGACTGTTTTCTGGCTCTGCTCTCCACTCTGCTGACTTCAAAGCTATAGAAATAGGAAGAGGGAAAGAATGTGGGTGCAGCCTCAGGGGGCCAGCCTGCTGGTTGTCTAAGTGTAAGCAAGCTACAGCATTTCCACATAAAGACGTTCTTCGGTGGTTTCAGGTGTGGGACTTCCATGGAGACCAGGAGTTCATAAGCTGAGGACTATGACCTTTTAATATATGTATGTATGTATGTATGTATATATAAATATATATATACACACCCATATACATATGCATATATGTGTGTGTCTATTGATATTTCACTATATATATATATTATATGATGTAGTGAAATGTATAATATTAGTTTCCTTTGCAATCTTATGCATTTTGTTTCATGCATTTAAAAACATATTGGGGGGGAGGGGATTCTCACCAGACTGCCCAAGGGATTCATGACACAAAAAGATTAAGAACTCTGATCTGGATTGTAAACTATCATTAAGTATCCTAAGTCAGGAACCATTACTTCTTCTTCTTCTTCTCTTTCCTTCTCCTCCTTCCTTCTCCTTCTCCTCCTTCCTTCTCCTTCTCCTTCTTCCTTCTCCTTCTCCTTCTTCCTTTTTCTTCTTCTCCTTCTTTTCCTTCTTCTTCTTTTTCTCCTTCTCCTTCTTCTCCTTCTTCTCCTCTTCTTCCTTTTCATTCTCCTTCTCCTCCCTTCTTTTCCTTCTCTTCCTTCCTTCTCCTCCTCCTTCCTTCTTCTCCTTCTTCTTCTTCTTTTCAACCCCTCCATGGAAGCCTAGAACAAACCTTAAGTGAGCACACAGCAGCTTCTCACAAAAACTCCCTCTTTTCTTACAGGCAACTGATGGAGGTCTGATAAAAAGCTAAATTTAAAAGGTTGCTGACCATCTATCTAGAAATGGTAGGGCTTTAGAGGTCATCTGGCCCATATACTCCTCCATTTTATAGATTAGGAAAAGAGACAGTGACTTACCTAAGGTGAGCCAGGTAGTAAATGGAAGAGCTGGGATTCAAACAAGAGTCCTCTAGGGCCATATCCAATGTCCAAATCCTTCATTTTACAGATGAGGAAACTAAGGCCAGATAAGTAAAGTGAGGGAAGTCATTGGCAACCTGGCAGACTTCCCTTACTCTAAAACTGACGACATTTATACAGAGCTTTATTTCATCCTCAATGAGATAGGGAATACAAGTATTATTTCTTTTTTATAAGAGCTTTCTTTGCATTTGGAGATTTGGAGTGATAGGGCCTGAGATCAAACTCTTGGCTCTAACATTAGTTCTTGTTTCCTCTCTCTGTCTGTGTCTCTCTCCACTTCTCTTCCCCCCTTCCCTTTTTTTCCTCCTTTTCTCTTTCTTTACATTTACTATAATTTACATATCTACATTTCCTACATATATTTATATTTCCTCTCTATATATTTGCATTTCTATATCTCTAGATAGAGAGATAACCTTGGACAAGCCATTTCTTGGGGTTCTTTCTCTGGGCCTCAGTTTCCTCCTTTGTGAAATGATAGTTTTTAAGGTCCTTCTTACACTAAGCCTATGACACTATGATCCCTTTCAGCTCCAAGTCTATATGAATTTGTGATCTTACTAAAGGAAAAGTGTGAACTGGCCCAGCCCCATTCTATCACCATTGGGGAAGTCAATTAACCTTTCCTTTCCTCAGATTCCTTATCTCTAACCTACAGGGTTGTTGTGAGGAAGTATTAAAACTTTAACGCACTACATAAATTTTATTATTTTCATTATTATTACCTTGTAATCTTGGCCAAGTCATTTAATCTCTGTTTGTGGTAAGTTTCAAAACGCTTATCTGAAGCCTGAGTAAAAGATCATAGAGCTGACAAGTGGCCAAGCCAAGTAATTGGCCAGAGTCAGAAAGGGCAGTTTTATGCATGTCCCTTGAAATCTTAGGTACACTCTAATCCTGAAAGGTAAGGCATTATTTTTTTCTCAATTGTTTAGATTTGCTGTAAATCCAGATGTCAACTCTCCTCTTTCCTTCAGTTGTATGGATACAGACTTGGTCTCCATTGTGCAAAACTTGGATAATAAATGAAAAATTCATATTATCACCCAGATGTCTTGCCCTCAGGATATCAAACATTCACATGTTTAAAAGCATGCAAAAGATTGCATTGATTTCTTTTTGCAGCTATATCTGACATGTGATTATAACCACAGTGTTAATGCAAACTAAGTATTAATATCTGCTCCCATCCCTTCTAATACACATGCACACCCACCCCACCCCCCCCAACCAGATAGATAATTGTACATTGTTAAGAACTAAAAATATGAGAATATAAAGGTTTCCCCTTTCCAAGTCTGCTAAAAAGATTATAAGTGGCCAAAAAGTAATCACTCTCTTTCTTCCTTCCTTTTTTACAAGCACTTAAACACCTTTAAAAAATCCTTTTTGTTATTTCTTTTGCTTTCTCTACAATGCTAAAATCCATTACAAAACCTCTTGTTGAATGTCATTCCCCAAATAGTTCTTTTGCTCTGCTTTCTGTCCTTTTAATACTGATCAGATCAGGCTTGCAAATTTGGATGAAAAATACATGTTAGTGAATATATGTGTATGTGGTTATTTCAGCCAGCTAAATATCGCTCCCAGACAATATATTAAAATGAAATAAAATCAGACTTTTGAAATTGAATTTCTTTAGTTTGTAAGCTCCTCGCCATACAGGGATGTTTGACTTTAAGAAAACTCAATACTAGTAACTCAGGTTTATATAATGATCCAAAACTTGAAGATACACCAAAACAAAAAACAAAAAACTGAACTTGGAAATTGTAAAAACCCATAGAGAATACTGAAGGTTTCTCCTCCTAAATTTGAAATATTAACACTTCAGAGAAAAAAGTCATTCATATACAGATCTTTTCAGAAATAAAGCAATCATGAAAAGTAAAGTTTAGTGTGAGTTAAAATTGTATATATGTTTGTTGGGGGTGGAAGCTCAATTCCATGTGGACAGTCTCGGGCGGGTAAAGGTGGGAACTTCTAAATCTTAGAGTTCTCATGAGGGCCCCCAGGAAACAGCAGGGAATCGAGGAGTGAGACCGAGCTATCTCGTGTATTTCCGCCTCTTCCCGTGAGAATGTGATGGGAGAGGCATCCCCGCCCTCGAGACTGGCCCGGATCTGGGCACACCTATTGTTATCTAACAGGCACGGTATTCAGGTGCAAATTACGCGGCCGGAGAGCTTAATTAGGGTCAGGAAAGCCTGAAGGCACTCTTAGCGAGGGAGGGGCCCTTACAGGACAGAAGGCGCCTCTTCCCTTTTCCTCTCTTCGCTCTTCCCTCTCCCCTCTCTCCCCACTTCCACTTCTGCTTTCATTCCCTCACTGTAAGATCTTTGCCTCCTTGGGAGATTTCTCTCTCCCTCCTAAGGAAGAGTTCCCCCTGCACATGTAACCGAGACCCTGAATAAAGCCTAACCCTTGTTCGACTCCGGAAAGTCTCTTCTCTCATACGTTTATCTGGTTTGGCCAGCCGAAGACCTGTGATAGGTAAGGTAAGACTCGGGTAGCCCTCAGGCCTCTAGGCCTGGCATATGTTACCACTCCCTATAGTTTTATTATTTGCCCAGTGTAAGTGCTTAAATATCCTTAGGAAGCAGGTATTTCCAGGGCTGGACTAAACTAAATCATCTTTTTTTTTTTTTTTTTACCATATCTACTATATGTATTCATATACATGTATTCATATTTTCAAATATATACATATTCACACATTATGTATTTGTATACAAATATGTATATACACAGAACATGAGCTATGTCCTAGTTTGTGATATATATATACATATATTCAAATATATACATATTCACATATGTATAAATATTTGTATGCCTTCGTGTATACACATTCATTCATAAGTTATTATGATGCACATATATATTACATACATTTCTTAAATTTTATTTTCTATGCATGTTTTGGCTTTTCCCGATAGAACATAAGTTCCATGAGGACAGAGACAGTTTCATTTTTGTCTTTGTATTCCAAGCATATAACTTAATTCTTAGATACTTAAGAAATACTTGTATTTATTTGAATTGAAGTGAATGAAACAATATAGAATCTTGAATTTTAAGATATATAATTCCATCAGTCATAAATGTTTTTATTTGCCATTCCATACCTGAAAGTCTCATAGAGACAGAGAATGAATAGTTAAACCAAGGTAAATATATCTGATTTCATTCTAGTACATTACTAGTACAAATTTTAAAATTGTTCTAGTCCTTGATTCTGACTTGATTCTGGTTTGGTACTTTTATGATCATTGAACCAGATAGAATTTCCATCTCCAATATCACAGATTCTACCAAACAGAGTAATAGAATATAAAACCAGGGGAAATGTTGGGGAGATGGCAGAAAAGAAGGTAATAAAATGGATACCCAGAAGAATCAGACTTCATTCCTTTACTGGAGCTCAGCATAAATTTCCCAAAATAAGGAACAAGGAAGTATTGGAAAATAAGACCATTTTACGATTTACAGGCAAATTACCCTAGCAAGTATCACATTAGGTTGTTATCATTAACTTTTCAGTATGAATTAGTATATCAGTATAGCTTTCTTCTTGAGATCAAGGCTTTAAGGAAATGAGGTTTTTTGATGGACTGTGATGGAGGGGAAAAAATCTGCAATTTGGTACATAAGTCTGGGTGGGATTACAATGAAAGACCAGTCATCATGGGGACAGCCTAAGATTTCATGGTGCTTAGATCAGGGAAGGGAAGATAGAAATGAATTAATATAGATTAGGCCATGAGTGGACAAGAGTACCATCATCATCATAATTCATATTTATATAGCACTTTGATGTTTACAAAATACTTTCTTCACAACAAGCTGTTGACTTAGCTCATTATCAATTTGGTTTTACACATGAAGAAACTGAGGTTCAAAGAGTGAAAGTCACCTGCCCAAAGTCACATAGCTAATAAATATTATAGTCACCTTAGGCAAAAGACAGAGATATTGTTAGGACTCTGAGACCCCAAGATTCCGGATGAGTTATAAAATTTTGACCTATCAGTCTTTCTCCTACAATGAGTTTAGTTAGCTTGAGTCCCTTATTAAACTTTATATATTATCTTTTATTGCCTATGATATCATATCATTATCTTTACTGGTGCAGTTGCAAGACTACTTTTAAAGTATCTTTTGACCACCTTCATCCCATTTATGTATGTAAGTCCATCTCATTTAACTGCAATGTTCAGGGCTCAAAAGGGGTAAGATTTCACAGAATCCCAGATCTGCTTCCTAGTTTGAAAGAAGTACTTTTGCTTGTATAAATTGGAAGAAATAGACAAGTAGACAATGGACAAGGACACATGCCTGGAGACTATGCAGTCAGGTATGGATAAAAATTCGTTGAGCAGTCTTGTCAATGTCTCGGGATTCTCAGCCGAGTTTCTGGGGGTAATAGATCATTACTACTCCTGTCTATTACAATGAACTTCCACAAATATCTTGCCAAAACTAGATACCACTGGAAGAAATGGAGAGTTCAAGTTATCTTCAGGTCAAAGACCACATGCCTGGCTGTCCTTTGAGGTCATCCCAGACTGCATGCTTATATATGAACAAGGGTGAAGGGTGAGGGAACAGTGACAATTCTAGAATCACAGAAGGGTAGAAAGGGTCTTCAGAGGTCATCTTATTCAACACATTCTCGAAGAAGAATTCTTCTTCAGTGTGTTGGGTAAGTGGTCATATCCACATAGAACTTGATTACAGACCTCTGTGATTACATTTACTTCCCAAGACAACATATTCCATTGGACCTAAAGATGGCTCTTGGCAATGTCTCTTCTTTGCCCTGAGTTCTATCTTCCCAGACCAAATAGAATTAGTCTGTTGGTTAATTAATTCCAGAATTAATTCCAAGTGCTAGTCCTTCAGATACTATTTAAAAAAGCAATCATGACTTAAGCCCAAAGGGCCATAAAACTGTGCATAGCCTTTGATCCAGCAACACTACCATTAGGTCTATATCCCAATGGCATCCAAAAAAAGAGGGGAAGGACCTATTTGTACAAAAATATTTATAGCAGCTCTTTTTGTGGTGGCAAAGAATTTGAAATGGAAGGGATGACCATCATTTGGGGAATGACTAAACCAGCTGTGGTGTAATTGTAATGGCATATTATTGTGCTATGAGAAATGACAAGAAGGACAATTTCAGAAAAACCTGGAAAGATATGAATTGATGCATAGCAAAATAAACAGAACCAGAAGAACGCTGTACACAGTAACAACAATATTGTTCGAGGAAGAGCTATGATGACTTAGCTATTCTCAACAACACAATGATCCAAAACAATACCAAAGGAATAATGATGAAACATATTATCTGACTCCTGATGATGATTAAACAGACTGAAGCATGCTATTTTTCACTTTCTTCCTTTTTTTTCTTTTGAGTCTTCTTTTACAAAATTACTAATATGGAAATGTTTTACAAAATTGCACATATATCGCCTACATCAAATTACTTACCATCCCAGAGAGGGGGAAGGGAAGAGAGAGTGATAGAATTTGGAACTCAAAACTTTAAATGAAAAGGTTTTAAAAATTGAAAAAGTAATTTTAAAAGAAAGCAATCATGGCCCCAAGTCTTCTCTTCTTAAAGCTAACTATTCTCAGTCTGTCTCAAGACCCTTTGCCAACCTGGTCTCCCTCCTCTGAATGGCTGTGTTACTCAAGTTACTCAATAAATGAAAAGCATTTGGAGAAGATTCTGAATGTGGATCAGTTTGTGAAAAGGATCTTCCCTGTGATACATGGCAATGACCCGGTGGCAAGGGCTATTACACTCCAGTATCGTTGTTTCACTTTATATCTAATATTACTCACAAGACAGAATGTTATTTCTTTTTGGGTTTTAGGGATTTGTGCTTGTGAGATTAAAACTCAAATAATGAGGAAGACAAAATAACAATCTGTAGCTCCAAAGAAGTTAGAATGTGTATCCTAGGGTGCAATTTTTATCCATATAGTAGTAGTTTGTATTTATTTTTTAATTATTTAATTTAATTAATGATTAATTTGATGATTTTTTTTACAATACAGCTATTTTGGTTAGATGAATCAATTTATTATTGTTTCACTATTAAACACCAAGAATATCTAAGCTGTACTCTGAAACCCCAGACTTTTCATTTGAAGCTGCATGCTTCCTCAAGCTTGTAATTACTATCTCAGATTGCTTTACAGATCTGAACTTTGGGGTGTAAAGGATAGTCAAGAAGGACAAGCACTTGTGGTGTCAGGGCTTGCTGAGCCCTTCTTAGGTTTGCTCATCCACTTTTGGTGTCTACTTGGCACCCAATTCTCTAGCTCCAAGAAGTATAGTATACACAGCAACCACATCTCAGCACCCCATTTCTGCAGACAGGCTAAATCAGGTTGAGGGTAGCCAATGGGTCTCAAATCTATCATTGAGTTGGGGGGGGGGGTGTCTGCCCCAATCATATGAAGACTTCCCCCAGTGAGAATAATTTGTTCCAGAAGCCATAAAGGCAGCTGAAGCGGTACTGTGAAGTGCTGAGAGAATTCAGAAAAAGAAATGATAAATAGTAGTATGTATAGAATGGTTTTACATACATATATGTATATATATATAGTATGCATTATGTTTGTATGAATGTGCATATATGTATACACATATATATGCACACACCCCACCCAAACATGTGTGTACATGTGTGTGTATATATATATATATATACACACATATTTTTACCTAATGGTAGCCATCTCTAGAACAGGAAGGTGAAGAAAAAAAGGGGTGCGAGAAAGTTACATGATAATTTTATTATATATTTTAAAAGAATAGCAGACTATATATAATAGATTTACAAATCACATATAATCATCTTTTCTATTCTATGTTATGAAATGTTTTATTTCTTAAGTTCAGAATGAAATAATTTTCTAAAAAGAACTTGGTCAGGCATCAAAGATGTCAAGGTCATCTACTGCATCCCAGGCCATCACTGGTCATCTCAACTTTTGTCTTATCACTAGACTTTGATGACTCTGGAAGAGAGAATGAGACTGTCAACTTTGTGTAACTCTGTCTCACTTAAATCTAGTTCAGGAATGAGTCAATACATTGATGTCATTGGTTTAATTTTTTAAAAAAGGATGAACACCAACAACAAACAATATCCTCCCTAAAACAGGGTACTTAAAATTGAGCATAATATTTTACACGTGGTGTGACCAAGAAAAGGCACATAAAGACCATCAGTTCCCTTACCCTAGGTGCCATGTTTCTTTTGAGGTAGCATTTTGACTGGCATGTCACATTACTAATTCACATCTAGATTATAGCCCATTAAAACCCCCAGATCTTTTAAATAAGATGAAGTTACCTACCTGTGCTTTTCTCATCTTATATTTGTGAAGTTCGTTTGTTTTTTAATTCAAATATTAGGATTTTTTGGATTTATCCTTTTTAAATTTCATTTAACATAGTACTTTAAGTTCTACAAAGCACTTCACAAAAGTATCCTATTTTATCCTCATGACAACCCTGGCGGGTAGGTGTTATTATTCCCACTTTACAGAAGAGGAAACTGAGGTAGACAGATGTTAAATGGCTTGCCTAGAGTCATACATTTAGTAAGTACCTGAAGCTAGATTTAAACCCAGATCTTCCTCACTCCAGATTCAGTAGTCTATCCACTATACAACATAGCTACAACACCCTGGTTTTTTAAGATCCATTTTTGGCTACCACCCAAGTCATTCCCTGCACAGAGTTCCTTTGTAGGTTCTTTTGGTTCTACGGGGGTAGAGAAAGGGAGTGAGGAAACTGGAATCTAACATGGCCCAAAGAACTCTGGCCTCAACCACAACCTCAAGAGCAGAACTTGTGCAAAACTTGACCTAAATTAGCCTTAAAGGACTCCACACAGGACTCTCTCCCTAAATCTGGCTTCAGTAGACCTTCATGGTCTACACTGTTTCCTTGACTCTATGATGAAGGTCTGGCTATTCCTTTATCTGACACTGTCATGAATCTTTCAACATTCTACAAGTTTCCCCAAAGCTAAATTCTTCTTAAATTGTAAGATGTTTCCCAGTAATCCCCTTTAATATAATGTCTGGACTTTAGCTCATTCTCTTCCTTCCTCTTTTCCTTTCTCTACCCTTGACCTAAATTTAATTTTGAACTAATATTAATATATGGAACTAACACCTGCTTAAATCTATTTTCTAATCTCCAGAGGGGCTATTAAAGGGGGCCTTACCTGGAATATAACCTGGGGAAAGCTGATTTCTTGGAGCATTGAGACAAGCCTGAAATTCGGGAGGGAGGTCACATTTCAAGTGTCACCAAAACTAATGGGAGAATGCCCACGTAAACTATGATCCCGCCTTTGTCCTCATTTCATAAATACAATAGTCATTGTCACCTCAAAAAAATAAAAGCTTAGGTTTTTTTGCCTGCCCTGAGGTGACAGAATCGTCTGAGCCTGACCTGAGACAAAAGAATTATTATAATAATTTCGAAGCTAGGAGGGGCCTTGGAAGCCAATTATTCCAACTTCTCATTTTACACATGAAGAAACCAAGACTGACAATGCTTAAGTGACTTTCCCAAAGTCACACAGGTAGTAAGTTATCAGCTCCCTTTCAGACAGTGGGCTCACACTTTGAGTTAATCTAAGGACAGCAATAAATATTTTAGAAAAAGACAATTTATTCTTCACCCTTTCTTGCTCAGAACAAGTGAAAGTACCTCTTTAGGCATAGTAATCCTAAAACATCTGCAGATAAAGTTTTCTTAAGAAAATTGGTTCTGTTAGAAAGAAGATGTAATGTTTAAGAAGAGAAGGAGAGAAGGGCAGGAAAAAATAGGCTGTCAGAGGAATAGCAAATGACTGTCTACACATTTCCTTAAATTTTCTAAAATCTTTCTCTATGGCTCTTCAATGAAAAATGTCAGCACCCCCAAAGCTTTGATGAGTAGAATGGCAAAAGACCAGGGTGACCACTTTCCAGTTCCAGTTAGTCCTGGATAACCCTCTCATAACAATTTAAATATCATTTCCTATCACTTCTGTGGTCAGAAGTCTATATATCAGGGTCAAAATTTTTTCTTCATTCGTGCTTTTTACCCTCCCTGACTCAAAATGCTCATCTGGCACCAGAATTTTCCTAAATTTCCCCAAGGTTTACTCACAAAGCCAGCCCTAAAGATTCATTTTGTGACTAAGCTGCCCATCTTCCTCTCTGGTTCGACAAGAGCTGCCAAGTTGGGGCCAAAGTCTTAAGAGGGATGATATGATTTTGTCTCTGATTCCTATAATTCTTCCCACCCAGCTGTAAAATTCCACAGTTCAGTGATTCTCCCTTCTCCTCAGGCCCTGCTTTCCTTCCCAAATGAAATCCTAGCCAAAGATGAGCCTACAGACTTGGAAAGTATATAGAAGTAGAGAGAAAAACTTATCCTGCTTCTCACCCTTGTCCTACAATACCTCTGCCTTCCCTTGATATAATGCAGGATTACCACTCAGAGCCTCCCCCCATTCCCACTCACCCACCAATATTTCTCTCTCTCTCTCTCTCTCTCTCTCTCTCTCTCTCTCTCTCTCTCTCTCTCTCTCTCTCTCTCTCTCTCTCTCTTATTTCTATCTCTCTCTCTCCTCTTCTCTCTTCTTTCTTCTCTCCTTGGCTATCTCAGACCATTCTGTTCTATCACAGCAGATTTGGTGCTCCAGCTACAACTCCTACAAGATAGGTTAATCCAAACCTCTTATCAGTTCTTCCTTCCTTCCTTCTCCTCTGCCTAGAAGTAGGATTTCTATTATGCAGCTGAAAGGAAGTAGAGGCATTGCCTTTGTCAATGTAGCAAATGCCCCTTGACCGGTCAAAATATGGGAAAAGTAAGGCAGAAAATGTGGGACTGATTTGGATTTGATGGCAAGTGAGCTCCAAAGCTCATTAGTCCTTGTAAGTGAAATTAATTATCCAGAATTAAAGGGATAGACAGCTCACATCTAATTCACATCAAACAAACCAGGGGATCAAAACCATATAGTCTTCAGATACTCCTATGTTCTACCTAGTTCACTTTTTAGACCTCAGAGGCCAGCCTGTGGCAGGAGCACTAGTTATAGATAATACTGTATATATTGTGGAAGCTGGCAAAGATAGTGTTTGTTATTTATATTTATAAATAAACACATTAAAATTTATACATTTTAGCATTTATTAAAGTCTTTACTATGTGCCAGACAGTACGCTAATCATTGGGGGCACACAAAGAAAACTGCTCCAATCCTTAAAGGGATTACATTCCAATAGGGGAGGATAGCTCATAAGGTGGGGGGAGAGACAAGGGATGAAGGGTACCCACTAAGAGCAATATGGTGGAGGAAAAGGAGAAAGCCTCTAGAGAAAGAGTCTAGGCATGAGTGAGGTAAAAAAAGTCTAGGGTTCTTCCTAAAATAGTGACCCCAAGAAGGAAGTCACCAATTGGGAAAGAAGGCCCTCAGGGCAGAAGGTTCTCCAAGATGTCACTGAGGCAAGTGTAGAGGTGGAAGAGTTGGGAAAGTCCAGGTGTGAAGGAGAAAAAGGGCCCGGACTTTCCCTGGTTGGATCCAGAGGGCAGACAGGAACAATATATGGAAGTTCTGAAGAGACTTGACTTAAGGAACATTTCCAAGAAGTCTGAGCTATCCAAAGAGAAATGGGATGCCACTGGAAGCAACAGGTATCCCGGTTTGAGGTCTTTAAATGCAGACTGACAACACTTGTCAGTGGGGATATGCAGATGATGTCTTCTGAGGGGTCTGGTTTGGACAAGATTGTCCCTTAGGTCACCTCCAACTCTGAAATTCTGTGATTACCCTTTGTCTTTCTCCATCTCCTTTGTCTTTCATTCCCTTTTTACCTTTCTATTTACCAGCCCCTTTATTTCTTTTTCCATCCCCTTTTTTTCTTTTTCCATCCTTATTTCTTCCTCCTTCCTTCATGCCTTAGGTCTATCCTTGACTGCCATGACTACTGCAAACTGGTTAAGCGCTATTCCAAATTGTAGTCATTTGAATAGGTGCTGTATAATTTGATTATTTTGTGACAATACTATAACATTCTCTCAAAGAAAAATAAAATTAAAAATTATATCTCCCTTTGTAATATGTGTGTATATACATATATATGTGATATGTCTTGAATTAAATAGGATTTTTAGTGAGGTAAATAATAAAGCATTTACACAGCACTTTAAGGTTTGGACAGTCCTTTTACATATGTTAACTCTTTTGATCCTCACAGTAACCTTGTGGGATGGGTACTTTTATTACCCTCATTTGACAGATGAGGAAACTGAGTCTGAGAGGTTGAGAGACTTTCCCAAGGTCACACAGCTAGTAAGTGTCTGAGGAGGGATTTGTATTCAGGTCTTCCTGACTCAAGGTTCAGCCCCCTATCCACTGTCAATTGATCAATAGATAGTTATCTATAAATACATATAGAGATAAATATAGAGATATTTAAATACATATATAAATATAGATTTTTATATATTTGAATAAGAATGCTGATATGTGTACACACAGAAATACACATATGTGTTTGTATGTATATATATATACACATGTATATATACAAATATATAGATACACATGTACATACATATATACATGTGTGTGTATAAACTAAGGGTGCTATTTAAGCCAAGATTAATTACTTTAAAAATCTGAGACATAAATTGCCTTAACATTTCCTCCCACCAACCACCTCAGGAATTCAGAAAATACCATATCAGGATTTCCTTCATAAATGCACTCCATGAATCTCTGTCTACCCAGAATAAATATTGAAATGGCATTTTGAGTTTGTCTAGTATCACCAGCTCCTTCACAGATGTCTTCAATTTGACAAACCCTCAAATGGATCATATGCTTAAGGCTTTCCCTCCCACTTTTTAAACTTAGGTACATGTGAATGAAAAATTTTCCACATAATTTGGAAAATTCTTACATATGTTATTATGACTTGAGTACTTAATGATCAAGCTTTTGAAGACCTTGTTTCTTCAAAGAAAGGAGAAACTATTTGCCTCCTAAAGAAACTCTTACCTTTAAGTTTGAATTGGCTCAGAGAAATGTAGAAAGAATAAATACCTAAAAGTGGGTGCTTTAATTCTGGTCATTCATGGTGTCTAACGCAGTGTTCTGCATACAGGAGGCATTTAATAAATGACTGTTGAGTTAAATCACGAAACTGAGGGCACTTGGAGTTTAGGGACCTAGTGTGCTAGCAGAAAAGATTTTCCATTAGAATAATGACTTAATAATAAATACATTCAACAACCATATGTGTTAATTTCCTAATATGTGGCAAATACTAAGGTAGGTACCAGGGATAGGGACAGGTGAAATAGACTGCTTTCCGGGAATTGGCATAGTTAATGCCAGCCTTCAGTTCTAATCTTAGTGTTAAGGCAGATATGTCTCCCTTTACATATATGTGTGTGTGTGTGAAAGGTGGTATATAAATTGAATTTTTGTACATCAACTCTCTATCTCCATCTGTCTCTCTCCCTCCTTCCCCCCACCAGCACATCTTTAAGCAAATTAAAAATCTGGGATGTCCTCTTTCTTGAAGACTATTCATTACTTATCCATTTCTTTAGTACTTCAAAAGATTTGTAATTTCCTCAATGTGGGCATTACCTCTATTAACGAAACTGAAACGTCTCTATGCCTTCATAAGTGGTTTCATTTAGGGGATGACTCCAGAATAAGCTCTCACTTTGTGACCAAGTTTTTAGAGATGAATCTCTCTAAACCTAGCTGGGCTGGTCTCCAGACAGCAGACACAAGATCTGTATTACAGTATCAAGATTCAAAGTCTTTCCAACTTGATGGTTCCAATGGGAATTTAACTCTGATGTTATAACTTATGAGAACTAAGGGTCCACACTTTGAATGAAGCCTCAGGTGAGGATGTGAGTGGAAGTCCCCATTCTCATGGGGGTTTAAAAATGAGAAAGAAACCTCCAGTCAGCAAGCAAGGAAATGTTCCAGTCCTGCCTCAATGACGTCCAAGCCCTAGGTGATATTCCAGCCAAGAATGGCTAAGCCTCCAGGCTGTCACCCTCCCTCCACTCTGCAGCTACAGCTCGGACCTTTCCACAGGTAGCCCACATGCAACTCTTGACCTGCTTCCTTGAAATCACTAATCCCTACTAGCTCAAAATGTAACAAAATATTTAAAGGAGTTTTCTCCTGAGCCTAATAAAGAATCTGAAATTCTTCCAGCTATACTTGCCCACTAATCCTGAAATTGCATGGTTTCTTTTTCTTTTCTTTCTTTTTTTCCCCCATCTGATCTGAGGAGCAGGGCTCCTTTCCTGTTGGGCTTACAGACTGATGGGCCTTAGATCGGAGGTTTGGTTCCCTTAATTGACTTCACAAGATGAATGCATGCTACTGTTAGACGGCCTGTGGAGGTGGGCGAGCAGATCAAGGACTGAATTTGGAATGTTGATCGAGTAGACATACAACTTACAGCAGCAACCACACACATAAAAGTCTGGCAGAGGATAATCTGTCTTCCCAAGGTATATAAATTTAGTACCAGGCAGTTTCCTGTGGGTGGGTCTTTTGGATCCCACTTTTTAAAAGATGGAAGTTCTGCCGTGGCATTATGGGGGCCAGGATTATTGCAGGCCACCCTGCTTTCAGGCAGAGGAATAGGAAGCTGTTGGAATGGGTGATGACAAGGAGTTGCAGGTGGGTTATTTTGCACCTGCAGGCCATTGTGCATACCCCAACCCAAGACCTTAAAGGGGCCCCTTCCAAACATACCTCCAGACCATAGAGGGAAAGTTTGACTTGGCATGGCTATTCCCCTGCCCCCCAAAAAAGAAAAAAATCTTACCTCTCAGGACTCCCCTCTAGATGGGGAAGGGAGTTGATTGTAGACTCTTATTCAGAACAGTCACAATGAGAACGTCTTTCCCAAATTATTGCCCTAAAAGATTACAATGGTATCATCTTTCTCACCATTCTTAGTATTTATACAATGCTTTAAAATTTGCAAAATGCTTCACAAATATTATCTCATTTGATCCTCCCAACAAACTTTTGAAGTAAATACCAATTTTATTCCAATTTTACAGATGAAGAAATTGAGACTGACACAGGCTAAATGACTTGCCTAGAGTGACATAGCTAATTAATTTTTGAGGCATAATTTGAACTCATTTCTTCCAAATTCCAAGTCCAGCACTGTATCCACTGTACCACCTTGCTGCTCTCCCCTTGAGATAAATGTAAGAAGTAACATTTAACCTGAGTCATCCCCTTCTTAGCAATTTGAGCTGCCCCAAAATTCCCAGGGCTGCCTCAGAAAGTATGTTTGTGTGGCAGGAGGAGTGGAAACCCTTTGGTTGGGACTCTTCAAGCAGAGGCTGTTGTCTCACTGATGGGCTAAGTTATCTGGGGCCTTTAGGGCTGGAATCCATCACCACTGCATGGTCTTGCACCTTTGCTGTCTAAGAAGGTCTTGTCTTTTCATTCTTTTTTTTCCTTTGGGGTACATACTTACTGATGAATTGTCTTAGTCAAAAGGTATTCATAATTTATCCCTCTTTAACATGTTCCTAAATTGTTTTTGAGTATCATTAGACCAATTCACAGATCCACCAACAGTATACCCCCATTCTATCTCTCTTCTGTCTTTTTAAAAACTGTTTTTAATGAATTAGAATAATGATAAAATTCATTTGGAAGAAGTCAAGAATATCAAAGGAACTTATGAAAAATGTAAATTCAGGAGGTTTAGCAATAACAGAACTTAAACTACACTCTAAGTCTATAATTATCAGAACTATCTGGTACTGGCCAAGAAACAGAAAGGTAGATCAATGGAACAGAGTAGATATACAATTTACAGCAGCAAATAAATATAGTAACCTTGTATTTGAGAAGTGTAAAGACAAGACTTTGGGATAAGAATTCATTTTTGGTTTAAAAAAATTCTAGGAAACCTGTAAAGCAGCAGGGCAGAAATTGGGCGGAGACCAATATCTTATGTCATTTACCAAGATAAGGTCAAAATAGAAGGATTTCTCTTATTTTTAGTGATTGCAGGTAACAATCATTATTATGGTTGTTAAGAGTTTACAATTCTTTTAAGAACTTTATGTTCATATCCTTTGTTTACTAAAAGGATAGCTTCTGGTTGGGGGAAGGATAAATTGAGTTTTAAAAGATGAGGAAGCATTTGAGCTGAATCTTGAAAGTTGTATAGGATCTCAGAAAGTAGAGATATGGAGCAAGGATATTCCAGATACAAGGGATAACACAAGCCATTCCTGTTACTCAAACTGGCACCCCCTGGTGGTCCTTCCATGAAATTCCTGTTTGGGGCATTTTTCTCACCCCCAGCTCATCAGCAGAGATAAAATAACAGATACACTCTATTTCCAATAAACAGTGAACAATTTTTCCTTAATGACTCATCATCAGATATCTTCACCTTGGTGATAGAAAAAAGTTGGATGTTAGAGACTCTAGCTTTCACAAAACAAAAATAGGCTGTTAGCCTGCCCCCCATTATACTTAAATAAACAACAGATATTACTTTAAAAACCACCCTCTTTCACCAATCAGGGAAGTGCATGATACAGCCAGCACTTTAGCTTAGAAATTAGTGATAGACATTCTTAAGCACTTAGTACAGTGACACATTTTGTTCTTCATTCATTTCAGTTGTGTCCAAACTTTTCATGACCCCATTGTGGGATTTTCTTGGCAGAGATACTGGAATGGTTTGTATTTGCTTCTCCAGGTCATTTTACAGATAAGGATACTGAGGCAAACAGAGTTAAGTGACTTGCCCAGAGTCACACAGCTAGTAAGTGTCTGATTTTAACTCAGAAAGGTCTTCCTGATGCCCAGACTGGTACTCTGTCTGCTGTCCCACTTAGCTGGCCCACCTGAATATGTTAGATGCTTAATAAATACTGATTGATTGATGTACCCTTTTCCCCCTCAGTGCTTGGGAAAATCAAAATTCAAGTTTATTAGAATAGAATTCTTTAAATGGTTAGTGCTGCTGTGAAAAGGTAGGTTAACATCTCCATTAAAAACTATGTTATCAGATTTAGTATGTACCTTTGCTAAATCTTAGTGTCTGTGATTCTCTGTGTGCTGTATCTGAGTAAGTAATGTTACAGTGGATTCTATTCCAATTTAGCAAAAAGTTCTGGAAATCATGGAGCATAGCATGATGTTGTTGTTCAGTCATGTCCAACTGTTTGTGACCCCACTTGGGGTTTTCTTGGCGGAGATACTGGAGTGGTTTGCCATTTCCTTCTCAGGCTCGTTTTACATATGAAGAAAGTGAGGCAAACAGGGTTAAGTGACTTGCCCAGAGTCAGACAGCTAGTTAAGTGCATGAGGCCAGATTTGAACTGAGGAAGATGAGTTGTCCTGACTTCAGGCTCCATGCTTTATCCACTAGCAGATAGCTTGATGAGTCTTTCACAAAGTCAGTAACATCTTGGGGACCAGTTCTATACTTAGTGCAATAATAGTCCAATATAGTTTTGCATTGTTTCTGTGTTTGTTATTATATTCCTCACAAAGACATTGACTTTCCTTAGATTCCTTGCACTGGACATGTTCCTTTGCTACAAAATGGAGTTCTTTCACATTACCTGAACCTGTCGTCTTCAGGAAAACTCAATAAAAATGTCTAAGATTTGGTTAATGTTGCTATGCAAACTAAAAACAACAAACAATACACTTACACTCTTCTCATCTGGGTTCAAATTCCAACTCTGCTCTTTACTAATTCTATGATCTTAACCTATCTACTCCAACTCTCTGGGTCTCAGTTTGCTCATCTGTGAAATGAGGCAGTTCATGATCTCCAAAATCCCTTCCAACTCTAATTTTATATGTTTGTGTGATTTTCATTACTTCCTTCCCCAACTCCCCATTCCCTTCTTCCTTAATTTCAAGGAACTAGAGTTAGGAAAATCTGAATTCAGTTGTTATATCTCTTACATACTTGCTCTGTGTCCATGGGCATACCATTCTAGCTCTAGATGTCTCCTTAGTCTCTTCAAGTTCTGCCATCACTTCTGTTATTGTTGACTTCCAGCTTTGAGAGAGAAGATGGAAGATGCCAAACTGACTTCAGGCTGCTGAAAAAAACCAATCTGAGAGGAGCCAGCAACAGCCATCATGTTTCTCTCCCCAATTTGCTACACTGGAGACTTCAGCAAACTTCCCTTTGGGTGAGATTTGGGACTCTTTCCTGGTCGGGTTGAATTACTTTGCTCCCAGTGGGAGAACTTCTTCACTCTACAATGGCTGATATATGTTGTCCTACGTGTGGCTCTTCTGACCTCTGTTTGCTATGGATTTGGGTAAATGGGTTGCTTTGCTAATTGCTGTCTTTGTTGAAATGGTACTTGATAGGAAAGGGGTTAAGACCCAAATATAAAGTTTAGGGTTCTCCTTTTCTGCCAGTTAATCATCAGTAGTTGATTGAACCTGGAAAGAACATTCCCTAGACTAATAATACTTATGGGAACAGAGAGATATAATTCTAGCCCAGAGCCCCATGTCTCTGAGGAAAACTGAGCAGCTTCTGGCCCCAACCTCCTGTTTCCCCTCCTGCTCTCCCTTGGAGAAGGATAGGGGGAGAACAGACCAAAGATGTCTACCCTGCCTTCCTCTGAGCCACAAAACAAATTCATGTGAGGCACAATATTCATTAAATATTTAGGAAATGCCTGCTCTAACCAAGTCTCATCTATAGAGTTTTTCATACTTGAAGAACTCCCTCCCTTACCATCCTAACTTTAACACTAACTATAACAGCTCTGAATCAGCAAGGGGAATGGTGAAAAGTACGGTTTTCCCCACTAGCTGGACAAAGAGACCAAAGGATCATGGGAAGCCAAAGCTACACAAGCTGATGGACATTCCACAGAACCTTGAAGCCCCAGGGACAGCCATATACCAAGGGAGTAGCAACATGGTTGCAAGGAAAGGAGTCTGCTGCCCCACCCTGAATACTATCATGAGCGGTTCTAACCTTCTGTAAGTTACTTATCTAATGAAGGAGTGATCTACATGGACAGAATTTGCTGCCACACTAGGATGTGGTGAATTTACCCCATCTCTACTTTTTCACCCTCCTCTGCTGCACTGGGACCTGATGAACTGGTATTGCTTACTCTCAGGAATTTCCTTCTTTCTTTAAATCTTGCTGATTTGCTTTTTGCATTTTTTTCACTCGATAAAGATAACCTGACTTTTATTTCATTGTGGGTGTTTGTAGAAATAAGTGGTTCATGATACATCGAAAGGTAAACGGGATCCACTGGAAAAAGAGATCATGCCCTAACCTCAATTCTGTATTGACACCCAATCTCTGCCTCTGCTTCTGGCTCTCTCATTGCCCACCTTCCCTGCCCTCTCTCTGTCTCTCTGTCTCTCTGTCTCTGTCTCTCTCTCTCTCTCTCTCTCTCTCAATCTCTCTCTCTCTCTCCCTTGTCTGTGCTTTTCTTCCCACAGAAGGGCCACTATGTAGCACTTCCCCCTCTTTAGGTGCTTATTTCCCTACCTGTCAAATGAGGGAGAGGAACATTCTCTAACATCCCTTGTGTCTGTAAATCCTGTGATCTTATCATGTCCAAGTCAACAAACATTATGGTCACCAGAATAAGAAAAAAAAATAATATTTGAGAACAAGCTAATGTGAAGTTGTCCCACAAACCTGAAAACTCCATGAAAATTGCAAACCAAAGGGGAAAATGAAGATGCCTAAAGTAGCCTGATGTGAAGCTCAGTTCTTCACTGACTGATTTTCCTAAGGCACTGAGCATGTAGGGCACTTGTTCATTTTTTGTTGTTGTTTTCCCTATTTTTGATTCAATAGGGACCATTAATCCTGAAAATGTGGCTTTCAATCCTGAGTGAGTACTGCTGCTGAAGGAAAGGCTAGCTCCCTTGCCAGAATGGCCACAGTCTCTTTTAAACCCATCCTCAGCCCAATATTTATCATATGGTCCTTTGCTCTGAGGCAGTTACCTGGGCCAAAGTCAAACTCTTGTCCTGCCTGAGTCAAATGGGGCTGTAAATAAAATACCAAATAAATTTTCAAAAGAAACTAATTCTGCTTCTGGCGATGCAGCGATGGACTAATGGGAGCTCCATATGGCCCTGGGAGAATCACAGACTTTCCTTTCTGTGCCTCCTTGGCTGCGACGGCTGTGTGTACATTAAAATCCAACAGGTGCACCTCCTGGGTTGTTTTCCTTCCTTGGCTCCTGAGGAAATCATAAACCAAATATATTGCTGGAGGATGGTTTCTGGGGTGCCCTGTGAACAAACGGAGAGGAAAAATGGATCAACAACTGGCCAGCAGGGACAGTAAATCAACAGGCTAAAAGGAGAGCTTGAATGTACTCTCAGAGGCCTCCGGGGCTCAGTCCAAGGACAAGTCCCCCGTCAGTCAGAGCTCGAGCATTAATGTCAAAGCCAGCTGGTGCTGGGAGCTCTTAAGCTCTGAGGAAATGATTGAGCCGTCTGTCAGTTGCTAGTGGTCCACCAGAGGCCAACGTGAGGCAGAGTAAAGGGTGCAGTTAGACAGCCCTGTGCTGCATTTCCCTTCTGAAGCCTTTCAGTTCTATCCACGTCAATCCTGTTTGCTTGGTGCCGTGCTGATTCTCAGCTCCCCAGGAACCAGCTAAGAAAGGAGATGAATAATTTTCTCCTGCATCAGAGACTGTGGTGGCTAAAGAGATTGATTTGTTCGGGTCACACATATTTCTTTCAGACAGATGAAAACCATTATCTTTCCCCGGACTGAATAAGAGAAAGACACAGGGGCTTACTTTAATAGAGGAATAGTCTGAAGACAACTCGAACGAGGTTTTTCTACCAGTTGGGAACATATCCAGGAAATCTTAACCCATCACTGTGGAACTGGGACCAGCATACAATCTACTTACTGTTCTCCAAAATACAACCAAGGGAGTGTGGTGTAAGGGAAAGGCACTGAACTTGGTGATGGCAAGAAGATCTGGGTTCAGATTTCCCCTCTCTGAGTCTGTCTTCTCATCTGTGAAATAGGGGCTTATTAAATTCTTGGCTGATTGATTGGTCGATTGAAATGTGAAGAGTAGTACTAGGCTAGGTAGCTAGGCAGCACAATGGATAAAACACAGGTCTGGAGTCAGAAAGATCTGAGTGCAAATCTAGCCTCAGATACTCTCTAGCTGGGTGACCCTGGGCAAGTCACTAACCACTGTTTATTAGCTGTTATTGTTGCTGTGACTTTCAGCAAGTTTTAATGTCAAGTGACTTTCGAAAGGTCACCCAGGTAATAGCAGAACCAAGGTTTGAACTTGGGTCTGCTGAGTCATAAAGTAGGACCCTTTCTGCTGTACCAGGAATCTTAGTTTCTTCATCTGTGAAATGGGGAGAGAATAATCCTTGGGCAGCCTACTTCATAGGGCTGTACTGAAGAAATTCCTTTAGAAACCTTAAAGGTAATGTAAATGTCAAAAGTAGGCTGCTGCTATTTCAGCAGGGTTTCCGCTCCCCCTCCGTCCTCCTCCTTCTCCTCTCCCCTCCCCCCCATAGATAGGATAGACCAGGGAGAGGCAGGAAACTAGAAAGTCAGAGTGATTATTTCCCTAAGGCAGAATTAGAAGAGTCACCTTGTCAGGAAGGCAATGTGGTATGACAATAATCATTACACCAATCATACATTTTAATAGTTCTCTGAAATTTACATAGTACATTCACATCCATTCTCTTATTTAAGCTGGACAGCACCCTGGGGAATCAAGCAAGACTGGAGTTTTAATCCACAGTTCATAGATAAGGAAGCTAAGACTCAAAGTGGTTAAGGGATTTACCCAAGGTCACATAAGTAGTAAATAACTAGAAGCACTAAGAAGAGGATCTCAGGCCTCCTGCCTCTGTCCATTGCATTCCTTCCAATAGAGTATAGTGTTTCTCACATAGTGGGGAAAAAAATTTCTATGCTAAAAGTCACAAGATTTTGGTCTCCCCTCTGTCACAAACTTCCTATGAGCCTTAGGCATGTCACTTAACCTCAGGGTCTTAATTTCTGCATGTGTAAAATGAGGTAGGCTAAGATCATCTTGAAGGTCTCTTTTTATCCCCAAATTCTAACATCCAATTAACCAAGTATTTATTGAGTACCTAGTATACGGCAGTACAGTGTATCTATAAGCCATTCAACTGCTCAGCACCCTTTTATTCTTATTTCTGTCAAGTGGAAGTAGTAGCACCAATTATCTTCCTCAGGATACTAACTCAGATGTTATAAGTTAGTATATTTACACACATGTAGGCGTTTATATATACATATATATGTGTGTGTATACATATATATAAAATTCATACATTTGTATTATGTATGCATGTACATATACATATACATACATATGAATGTAACACAGGACTCAAACATTCTCTTCATTGATGGAGATTAATCATTTAATTGTCTCTGTATGCATTAGGGGTAGAGTTGGTGAAAACCAAAAAAAAAAAAAAAGAGAGAGAGAGAGAGAAATCCTGATTTTATAGCTTCCAGCTTTGAGAGGGAAGACACATGGTTCCAGACCTTCTTTGTATCCCTGAAGGGAGAGAAAGGTAGTAGGAAGAAGCCAACATGTAAAGGAGCCATCACCAGCATCCACCATATATCCTTATGGCCAGTCTACTATTACACTAGAGACTTTGGGAAATTTCACCTTAGATGAGATCTGAGACTTTCTGCTTTGGCTGAGCTGAGTTATCTCTCTCCCAATGGAAGAATTTATTCACTCTTGTGTATCATCTGGTATATATTTACATGTGTATATTTTCTCTTATTTCTGTTTTCTATTGACTTGGATAAATGGGTTTATTCGCTATTCATTACATGTATTCATTGTGGAACTGTCATTTGGTGAGAAAGGGCTCAAACTTCAGAAGTATAGCTTGAGGCCTTCCTTCCCCATTAAGGGGTAGAAGCAGGAACAAAGTTGGAACACACAATCTAAAATATTTTCCCTAGTTTAACAATATTTAAGAGAGCAAACAGGTATGATTGTAGTCTGGTATTCCCTCTCTCTGAGAACTGTGGCCAAGCCTCTGCCCTCCACTTCCTGCTTTCCCTCCTTTAAAGAATCAAAGTATCCCCTAGAGGATAGGAAAAGGAGACTCTATCTATCCACACACATACACACACACACACACACACACACACACACACATATGCGTGTGTATGTTCTTACCTCCCAGAAACCCACAACTAGACAGACCCATGTGGACACACATAAGTTACATGGTCAAAACAACATATGGCTGACATCTTATATTTGTTCATACAGTCATACTTAGGAACAGGGACCTGACTTGTGATTTCATTAATCTGAGGAATTTCTGGTGAGAAACTTTTACCAAAGCAGCCAACATCTCTCTTACAGTCTTAGGGAGTTGCCTAGAGCACTGAGAGATTAAATGATTTACCCAGGGTCACACAGCCAATATACATGAGAGCAAAGACTTGTACCCTGGTTCTCCTGGCTTCTGAGGCCAACTCTCCACTTACACCATGCTGCCTCCTCCCCCATCTTACCCACTATTCTTCCTCTTTTACCTCCTCCTCTTCCATTTCCTTCTCTTTCTCATCCTCTTACTTCTCTTTCTCCTTCTCTCTGTATCCCTGCTTCTCTGTCCCTTTATCTCTGTTTCTGTCTGATCTCCTATACATAAATACATCTTTTTGCCCTTAAATTGGAAAATCCCTTGTAGAACTAGAATTTAATATGCATGCATTTATATACATATACTACCTGTGTGCATTTAAGTTAATGTGTATGTACAATTTTTAGTTTTATGTACACATATACAAATATATTTAAGATATCTATGTATGCCTATGAAAAAATTTACAATTTTAGTTTTAAAGGTTCACTCTCCAATGTAAAGAAAGTATCTAAATCAAATAACCAATTTTTTTTAACATTTTCATTGAGAACAATTTAAAAGTGCACAAAACAGGAGACAATTTAGTGTCTTTGTGTTTGGTGAGAGAATCAGAGCATATCAGAACCCCAAATATATCACTCCTTGATTCCACCTAACAATCTTAACAAGTGGTACAATTCTTTGCCTGATTCCCTGGGGCCTCAGCAGGCACTTTCTTATTGTTCATGTCGTTATATTCTCAGTACATTCTGGGGTAAGGAAGACGATAATATCAGGGGACTGTGTCAATATCACCTTTCTTAGTCCCAGCCTTTGGCTTGAATCCACTTTGAGAAGTGTTATTTCAGAACACCAAAGCAAATTTCTCCCAAGTCTGAAGGGACCGGCCCCACCTGTTCCCTGCTTTATTCAGTCTTTGGGTGTGGGTGTTAGGGGAACTCGGTCATCAAGCGGCTGTCAGCATTAGGTCTAAAATTAAGAAAAGCAGGAAACCCTAATGTATGGCTCAAGTAGCTGATTCTCATTTCAGAAATGTAAAGTGCCTGCACACACACGCACACACACACACACACACACACACACACATAAATACACACATACGTGCTAGAAACACACCCTGAAATAGATGTTCCTGAAAAAACAATCAAGAATGCTGACAGTAAATTTTCAAGAAGGAGGCTGACAGAAATGCAGAACTCAGTCCTAATATTTTACTGCAAATCTGGGGTAGGGTTTATAAATAGACACCCTCATAAATAGAAATCAGAGTAAGGGACTCCGGCTGTGTCTACATTCTAGCAGAAAAACTAGGTGAAGAGTGAAAAAAAATCAGTATTTACTGTCCATTTTCTAGAAATGGTGCCAGTTAACTGACTTGATGTTTTCCCACCTCATTGGATTGACCAGTCCTCTTGGCACCATATAAACAGGGATCCTTCCACCACCAGACTTAGTGAGGAATTCAGAGAAAGAGAGGACTTAGAAGGTGGACTCAGAACCCACATGTCTTGGTCTGATATGATCTCTGGGAAGACGTGAAAGGAGATTAATCTGTCCAAGCGTGAAGTGCTTCACTTTAAACATAGCCTGGCTACATTCATGGTGTGAAACACTAGAATATAAAATCATTACAAATCAAGGCTTCAGCAGGGTCACCTCAAAACATTTTCAATTTGCAAGTTACAGCTTTGGCTCTCTCCTCATGTGGAACTGTATTACATGCAACCCACAGTTTCCTAAGTAGTGAAGTTGGAGGAATTCTACTCTATGGTCTAATTAAATAGCTTTGGGAGTGGGTAAATTGTGGGATAATTTTCACCCCAAACTATCTTGATGGTAAATGGTTTGTGGATGGGCAGGGTGGGAGGACCCCCTCAAATGTATTCCTGCAAAGTCTCAACCTTCCTCTGCATTCCCCAAACCATACAACCCCCAAGCAGCGATGCCCTGGGCTATCACCATGGCTCCTATGTTACTGTCAAATACAAAGAGAGTGATGAGGAATCACAGTATGGACACCTGAGAAATTGTCCTGTATTAAGGAGATTCCCATTGAGTAACCTATGAAAGGCTTTCCTGAGTTTTCTTAGCCTGTGACTATCCACAACTGGATTTCTTTGCCTCAGATGACTGCTAATTCAATAAAAAATGATCAGGTTAAATTGTATAAGAAGATGCCACCGGACTTTCTGAGAGATAATGAGATATAGGGTGAGTGGTTGACTTGAAATCAGGAAGTCTTGGGTTCGAATCCTTCTTCAGACACAAGCAGTCCTGCTTGCTGGCATGATGTGGACAAGTCACCAGACCTCTAAAATTGTTTCCTTGTGTCATCAACAAAATGTATTTTCTAAGGCCACTGTGAGAGCAAACACAATATTTGTAGATAAAATGCTTCTCAAACTTTAAAGTGTAGTATAATGATAAGCTATTATTTATTGTAGATAGATAGATAAAGTTTTTTTCAGCTCTTATTACGTGCTGGCAGCTAAGTGGCACAGTAGTTCAAATGCAACCTCAGACACTTACAAGCTGTATTACCCTGGACAAGTTACTTAACCCTGTTTGCCTCAGTTTCCTCATTTGTAAAATGAGCTGGAGAAGGACATGGCAAACCACTCCAGCATCTTTGCCAAGAAAAATCCCAAATGGAGCCACAAGAAAATGTAGAACACCTGTGCCAGCACTGTACTAAGAACTGGGAATTCTACCCCAAGGAGTTTACTTCCTAATGGGGGGAGAAAACACTTAAAAGCAGACTGAAAAGTGAGAAGGAGAGGGAAAAAAAGTCTGGAAAGGCTGGAGCTGAGCCAGAAGGAAGAAAAGCATGGCTAGATTGGGTACTTCCTCAAATGGAGGTTCCAAGGAGGAACTCACCCAGAGAAGGAGACTGAGGGATCCTCGAGGTTGAAAAGACAACTGAGGAATGATGGAGATATTTTGTGGGCTTTGGGTGGTGGAGAAGAATGACCTAATAATAGATACTTTCCATCTTAAAAGTCATATCCATAGGCACATGACTAAGGAAATGGTAAAGAAATAAAAAATAAAAATAAACTAGAATATTTTCATTGGGACTCCATTTTGTTTTCCAGTTAAGACTGAACTGATTCAAAGACTGAGCCTCATTTTAAATCTGTCTAGGGTCAGTGTATATGTGACCCGAGCTTTCTTCAGAGTTTCCCCATCTCTTCTTTGAAGGCTAGTGAATTTATAGAGGTGGGCTGGACAAGGACATTTCTTAGAGACAACGCAATGCAGTTCATCCATAATGACACCTTTGTGATTATTGAACTGTCCTCCCTAGTCTCATATAAGTCATGCTGATGCAGTAAAATATTTGTAAAATTTCATAACCGAGTATTTTGCTCAGCATCAAGTTTTAGTCAAACTCCTAATGAAACTAGGTCCAGCTTCACATTCACCATGACTAATGAAAACATTCCTCTTGGGAAAGAAAGATATTTTGATTTTTATTATTCCTGGGGTTGGATGGAATTCTTTCTATGTGGTCATGTTCCCTTTTAAGGTGTATTTGTTGATGGTTGCTATTACTTTCTAAAATGCTGAGTCTTCGAGAACACAGCACTTCTCATGAAACTCAGCGACTCATGTGTTTTTTCTTTTTTTTTTTTTTTGTTCTCCGTTGGAATCTCACAGGGTTTCAGATCCCATTCCTGATTATGGAGGGTACAAGGAAAAGAAATGGACTATTATGTCCAGATGGAGTGAGGAACATAAAGTGCCTTTCAGTTCCCCCCTTATGACTATTTCCCCAAAACTATGCTATTACAAAATACATTAGGTCCATAAATGTGTTCATGCATAAAACATCCCATTAATCTAACTCCTTCCAAGTAAGGAATGATGATACTGAGAGATTAATGAATGAGTCTGAGGCATCCAGAAAATTAGCGTCAGGTCTGGAATTAAATCTCTGGGTCCCTGCCACTGACTGCTAGGACTATGTCAGTGATCCACATAGCCTTCAAGATTCCACTGGGACACCTTCTCCACTCCCATCAGCATCCCAATAACTAGCTAGTAATATATGATGCTGATACAGTAACAGGGGCTCTGTCATTAAGGATCCCCCCCTCTTCCCTGCCCTGCTCTGTATATGATTATATAGAGACTGAACATGGAAAAATTATCAGTACCATTTGAATGAGACCCCAAAGTACAATATTTCTAAATCCATACAGCAGCCATGCTATAAAAATTATCACAGAGGGGATACAATTCTGAAAGTTTCATTAAAGTTGCAAATGGAAGATAGGACTGTGAATAAAGAAATGCGGTTTCCATCTTTGATGTCTCCAACGGTGTGTTATTTGAAAGCAATTGGCAGCCCATCTGCCAGTCTTAAGTTATTTAGATAAAATCTATTTAAAGACTTCAGGCTTTTTCAGACTAAGGAGCTACTTGAATATTTACTAGAAGAAGGCAGTTTTCACTGATAAATAGAATAGCCACCCATAATATACTAAGAATTGAATTAAATATTCACATCAAGGGAAAAAAACATGAGAACACCAGAAATTGCACACAAAAGGGACCAATATTGGAAAGAAGGAAGGAAGGAAGGAAGGAAGGAAGGAAGGAAGGAAGGAAGGAAGGAAGGAAGGAAGGAAGGAAGGAAGGAAGGAAGGAAGAAAGGAAGGAAGGAAGGAAGGAAGGAAATAAGCATTTATTAAGCACATACTATGTGCTAAACACTGTGCTATGCACTTTAAAAATGTCTCATTCTCACAGAGGTAGTGTGCTAGGTTTAGAATCAGAAAAAAGCTTCAAATGCCATCTCAGATTCTTACAAACTAGTAAGTACCAGCTGCAAGATCTTAAGCTTGTTCGGCTCAGTTAACTAATAACTAATCACTTACAGTTGCTAGGTGGCTCAATGGACAGAACCCAGGGCCTGGAATATGGAATCCTTGAGTTCAAATCTATCTTCAGACACAATTAGCTATATGACCCTGGGCAAGCCACTTAGTGTCTGTCTGTCTCAGTTTCTTCATCTGTAAAATGGAGATAATAGCACTTGCCTCACAGGATTGTTGTGAGGTTCAAATGAGATAATAATTATAAAGTATTGAGCACAGTACCTGGCACATACTAAGCATAATATTTATTATTATTGTTATTGTTGTTAGGTATTATTATTATTAAATGGAGGGTCAGGGAAGTTTAGTGAATTGCTCAGGTTCACTCAAATAGTAAACATTAGAGGTAGAATCTGAACTCAGGAGCTCGTGGAGGGTTTTTGTTTGCTTTGTTTTGTTTTCTATACCAAGCAGTCCTGGACATACAACTAAGCCACCCATGCCCTGACAGTTGAGAGGTCAATCAGTGATAGCATGATTATTCTGGAACTTTGAATATGATACCAAAACTGCCATGACTGTATTCATTGGGTTTTTATTCAATGGCTCCTAGATGCATGGAGGTATCCTAAGTACTGAGCATAAAAGAATCATAAGATATTGTTTCCTGACCTTGAGGAAAAGGAGGGAGGTTAGGAGTAGCTGAGTGAGTACCAGGGAGGAGAGGATATGGCTAGGGAACAGACAGCCTGCTGGACAGAGGAATATGAGGCTAGGAAAACTAGTTGGTTCTTCTTTTTTTCTTTTCTGAAATGCAATGATCACTGTCCACCCAATCCCTCATACTCAGAACCTTGGGGATATTTTTGACTCTTTCCTTTTCCTCACGTAGTTAACAAGTCCTACAGATTTTACCTCTGATACAAGGATCACAGGTCCATTCAATTTAGAATTGGAAAGAACTGGAGAGATCACCCAGTCAAACATGACCAGTATGTAGACTAGTAGAGAAGAGTGATATTGAAGTCTACTCCTTATAGTCAAGTTGGAGAGACCAAATTAACAGACAGGATATATTTAAAGAGCAATGCCTTCTACATGTTTCTGTTACCTTGACATCCATCCATTCATTCAAGAACCCTTTATTAAAAATCAACTATGAGCAAAAATCACTGTTATTGATGCTGTGAGGAGATATAAAATTTAGATAAGACAGAATCCCTAACTATATGATGTGCATTTTACGGTTCGCCCATAGCTCATAGCTCATAGCTTACAACCTAAGACATGAGCAAGAGAAAAGCATGGAAAACAATAACATACAATATTCTATGATGGATGTATTTTTGTTTGTTGTTATTGAGTCATTTCAGTCCAATTCAGTTCTTCGTGATGAAGAGTTAGATAGGATTGGGGTTTTCTTGGCAGAGATATTGGAGTGGTTTGCCATTTTCTTCTCTATCTCATTTTACCGACGAGAAAATGAAGGCAAACAGGGTTAAGAGACTTGCCCAGGATCACATACTTAGTGTCTGAGGCTGAATTTGAACTCGCAAAGATGTCTTCCTGAATCTAACCACTGCATCAGCATATTATAAAACAAAGTATCAGATGATTTCTTTGGTGAAAAGTTACTATCACCTGTCAAAATGTATGATGGGAGATCAATAGGCATGGAAAGAGCAAGGGATAACATCCCTGGTAAAGGGAACATTTGAGCCCCGAGGCAAGGAAAGAATAGGGTGTGTTTGAAGCAATGAGAGTTGTCCAGTCTGACTCAAGCATAGAGTATTTGGTGGGGAGCAAAATGAAATAAAGCTACAAAGACAGAGTGGTGGCTAATTATGGAGAGTCTAGAATGCCAGGAAAGGAGTCATGCCTTTCCTATGTAGGCTCTTGGGATGTTTTTACATGACGGAGTGACATGACCACAATTGTGCATGAAAAACATCATTCTGAGAGTGATACAAAGTCAGTCAAGAAGCATTTATTAAGTAGCTACCAAGCAGCAAGCGCTGTTGAGTTCTGGAGATATACTGAAGGACAAAAGCAAAAAAGAGCGTCGGCTTTCAAGGAGCTCATTGTCTAAAAAGGAGACAACATGTAGAAATAAGATGTATGCAAGATCAACTGGAAATAATCAACAGAGGGAAGAGGTTAACTTCTTGAAGAAAGTGGGATTTTAGTTGATAAGTAAGGAAGCTAAAGAGACTAGGAGATAAGGAGAGAGAAAATTCTAGGCCTGGCTCCTAAGAGCCAGGGAGAATACATGGAAAATAAGGTTAAAGAAGAGAAAGACCCATTAAGAAGCTAATACCCTAGGTGGGTGGTAATGAAAGCCAGTACTGTGGTGATCATGGTAGAAATATAATAGTGGAGATAGATACAAGAGGCCCTCTCCCAATGATTAATGGGTGCTCTCTTCCAGGGCTCCAGTTCCCCAGCTTGTAGCTAGAGGAACAGTGAGTTCAATGCCATTCCTCTCTGGGTCTCAGTCTCCTCATCTAGAAATTGGGTGTATCTGACTGGTTAATCTCTCAGGTTCTATCCATCTCTAAGTTTAATAGTCTTGTGATCCTATATATCAAAGGTAAAATCCTCAGGACTTGGTAACTATAGGAGGAAGAGTAAAAAAAGAGGGGGCATCTAGACCTCTCTCTCTCTCTCTCTCTTTCTCTCTCTCTCTCTCATTCTGTAGATCTTTTTCAATCTCTATACATTCTTACATCCACTTCTGTGTGTGTGTGTATAGATATAGGTATAAATATAGGTATAGGTATAGATATAGATGTAGATGCAGATGCAGATGTAGATATAGATATCTCCCCACAGCAGTTTTGAACATGGGAGACAGGGTGAACAGTAATTATCATATTCCATTATGTCTCCTCCTGCTTGGTGCCCACCAGTTCTAGCCTTGATCCACCTTGCTGTTGAATTTTCTTTTATGTGATCTCTCCCAATTAGAATATGAGTTCCTAAAAAGAAAAGGATTGTGTCACTATTTATTTACATAGTGTCACTTGAATCTCAGCGTAAGTCTGTGAGGTAGACTCTACAGTAAATGTTATCCCCATTTTAAAGATAAGAAAGCTGAGACTTTGAGAAATTAACTGACTTATCCATGATGATTTAGTTAGTAAACATCCAGGGTGGAATCTGACCCCAGGTGTTCCTGACTTCAAGCATGTCTTTCTAATCCCTGTTTCATGCTACCTCCTAATAATCATTTAGTGTTTCTATTAAATACAACTTTTGCGTGCGTGTGTTGTTTCCCTGATAGAATTTAAGTCACTTGAAGATAGAGATTATTTCATTTTTTGGTTGTTAATATATTCCTCAGTATTTGGCCTAGCATGTTAGCCTAGCACATTAAGTAGGTGCTTAATAAATGCTCATTAATTGAGTAATTGATTGACTGGTATCTCCTCTCTTTGGTCTAAAGCTTGGAAAGTCAATCATGCCCACCTGAATGGGAATCCTCTATTCCTTATAAATCACCTGAATTGTCACAAGCAAGCTAGGTTGAGTCATGGACTTAGGGTCCTGGGTCACCATGGACTTCCTTTTCCTGAGACAGCCTGAAGACCATCCAATCAGAAGTTCCCTGATGAAATTCTTGATTGTGTCTCTCCTCTGCACTTCCCAGCTCTGCTTTGGAGGTATTAATGGTGACCTTGGTGTGAGGCTGTCCAACCTAGCTTTAGAATCTCAATCACAGTCCAATAGGAGGACCCTAGCGTCCTTCCACTTTTGTCCTTCTCATCACTAATGCCCCTCTCCCAGCACCCTTGAATGGCTCTAGTTAAGCAATATGCTTTTAACCATGTCAAATAAAAAGACCTATTATTTTCAGCATCAACTGGTCAATTTGACTCTTCTATGAAACACTTTTAGTCCCAGCAATGGGACAGACAGAAACAAAAGGGTAAAGAAACCAGTCAGAAGGAGCTCAACTTTGGACATTTGGAGGGTGAGATACTGATTGGACATAAGGCAGTTACCTTGTAAGCATTCAAAGACTGGGGAATAAAGGGGTTCTACAGCTCAGAGAAATTATTAAAGTATTAAAGATGGTAGTAGTATTAAAGTATTATTAAAGTGGTATTAAAGATGGATATTTGGGATGCATAAATATTAATTGAAACCATGGGAATAAATGAGATTGTTAAGACGTGATCAACAAGCCATCCCTCCTTACTCTCAAGTCAGTTCCTGGGCACACAAAGTCCTACTTACTCCTCCATGGAAGCTATGTCCACTTTTCTTGCTCTGGCCATGCAAAACTAGTCTGAGGCCCCTTTAAAAGCCCAAGAGATCATTATGTCCAGATTGACAAAAATTGTGCCAAGGGCTTCTGACCTTAGAACACTGAGTCCCCTCCCTGTCCCTCCCCCTCACAAAAAAAACCCTGAATGCTTAGTAGGATAAAAGCCATTCCTAATTATGTCTTTTCCTTTTAATCCTGTCCAGCTGGTTCTTTTAATGGTGAGTCAGTCAACATTCTCAACTCTAGAGTGATAATTTCAATTTTGAGGCAAACACTTCCAAAGCTTCCCCACAAACTTCTCTCCATGAAGGCCAACCCACCCCACCACAGGGTTTTGACTTGTAGCACGTGTTACAACAAGTGAGCTCAGAACTTGATTGTGGCAACTTCCCCATTTTTAATTGTCTTTCTATGCCAAGAGTTGGATCCTTCCTCCAGTTTCAGAGACAGCCTTTTTTTCCTCCAGTCTTCTATCAGTATTCCTTTCTGTTTCCTTGTCACCTTCTGACTTGGAGATCTCCCTTGCTGAGCACACCAGTGGGGACATGGGAGCTCTGGGACTTCTGGAGCTTGGGCTGAGACTGGAATTTCAGAGTGATTTGCCAAGCTTTGAGAAAGTTCTCAGAGAAACTACAGAGTGGAACCAAATAAAAAACCACAGAACTATTTGTAGCTTAAATGTTCTTTAAGTAACTGCATTATTACCACAGCACCTCGGAGGCTTCCCCTTTCTGAACATTGCACATTGTCACCACTTCCTAAATAGTTGGCCATATTAAAACACTATAGGTTTTTGTTAAAGCTCCTCATGGCTTTGAGAATTTAATCATCTTTTTTGGAATGTCTGGGTTTGTTCCTCCAAAATCCCCTCTTTGGGATGACCAGATAAGAGGAGGAATTGAAATCAGCACCTCTGAGCATCTACTATGTGCCTACCACTATGCTAGACCTGAGGCAGCCCAAAACAAGGTCTGTGTTCTAAAGAAGTTTCCAGTCAAGGCAAGGAGCCAAAAATGAACATTCATGAAATGATGGTGTCCAGTGCAGAATGGAATAAAATGAAGTATCTAGAGCTGATGTTCTTTGACATAGCCCACCAATAAACATGTTAAGTGCCTTTTATGTACCAGGCACTGTGCTAAACATGGGGGATACGAAAAAAGGCCAATGGAGGTCCCTGCCCTCAAGGAGCTCCAAGTCTAATAGAGGAGACAACACACAACAACTACATACAAACAAGCTATAGACGGGACAAAATGGAGGTAATCTTCAGAGGATCAGAGAAAGAGAGGATTGTTGTGGGACAGAGTAGTCAGAGAAAGCCTTATCTGGAAGATAATAATTCAAAAACTGAAAAGGACCCCAGACCAAGCTCCTCATCCAACCCTCTCATTTTACAGATAGGGAAACAAATCCCCAGGGAGGTTGTGACTTGTCAGGGGTCAGAAAGGTAACAAGCATCAAAGTCAGGATTTGAACCTAAAATCTCTGACCTGATATCCAGTACTCTTTCCGCTTTGCCACACAACAGAACTTGAATTGCTCCTTAAATCTGATTTTTTTTTTTAAATGGAGGAAAATGTGGCTTTGCAATATCAATAGGATGTTAGATAGAATTTCACAAGGAGTTTGAGCAACTTCCTGCTCTCTCCATCTCCCCCAAATTAATATCCTTTGCATAGTCATGTAAACTGTAGAGTTAGAAATAATGATATTCTGTAGAATAGAAAAATTCCTAGACTAGAGAACAGAATCCCTTCAAGATAGAAAGAATTTTAGAAGTCATCAAGAAAGACAAACTCATTTTAAAATGAGGAAGTTGAGGCCTAGAGAAATAACTTAATTGATTTGTTCAAGGTGAGATTTGAACCCAAATCTTCTGGAGTATAAGTCCAACTTTCTATCCTTATTAAAACTACACCAGGATGCTTCCTCTTTGAGACACTGGGTTTCTAGTCTAAGCTCTGGCACTAAGTAGCTATGCAGGATCATGGGATGATAGCCTCAGTTACTCTTAGGTCACTACTTCTGAGCCCCAATGTCTATGAGTCTATAAAATATAGGCAGTAATAGCTCTACCTATCCCAATGGAGCTGATTTAAGGATAAAAATGAGATAATGAAAGTGAAATTGTTTTGGAAGTAAAAAAAGATCATCATTATTACGGTGCTATTTATTTCCCTCCAACGTACGTCTATTTAAGGAAGGGAAAATGGAGTCTTTGGAAAATGGATTGCCCCTATCCTTCTAATGCCTCCAAGATAGAAGACTTAGTGCTACTAAGGAGTCTTTCTCTGCAGGTGTCTTTGACTCAGTTATCCTTGGTGAGTCACTGATATGACTGCTTTATAAAGAGATCTTTTGTAAAACATCAATAACTTAACCCCCTGAATTTAGGTCTGTGAGAAAAAAAAAACCCACTATAGATGGCAATGAGGTTAAGAGTAACCAGTCACATTCATATACAATCCTATTAAGCTTCTATTTAGACATTTGCAATCTTATTTATCCCTAGGAGTCCCTGAGTTCCTGATTTCTGGTTTCAGGCTCTGTGTTTGGCTACTTGTCTCAGTTGCTAACATCACAAATTCACCTTTCAGTTGGTTGCAATGTCATCTCAACCTTTACTGGTTTTTCAATTCAGATAATGAGTCCAATATGGCCAGCTCACTCTTTGCCTCATCTTGTGTAATAACTAATAAGGGGGCACAGAGAGAAAGCATTGTTCCTTTCTGTCAGGGGAAGAGGCTACCATAAGAATTTCTTTCCTGGGAGAAATTACCTTGTCTGTGGGAATAAGTCACTTCCCTGTAAGTAGTTTTACTGCATAGCTAGAATAGATGAACAATTCACAGGTTATAACAACAACAACAACAAAAAGCAGAAACTAAGAATACCTCTTAAAACACTTCTCCTAAAGGTAAATGCTACAGTGGGTGACTCAAAGGGAGTGTCTGCCTGAGCCATAACCATAGTTCCTCATTACGTTCACTACAGCTCTTATCATCGCCCAATGACAATCAGTCCATGGGAATTCTGAAACGGTTGCAAATCTGCAATTTCCTGCAATTCATCAAAACCTGTTCTCCAAATGGTTTTGACTTTCTTCAGGAATATCATCATACATCACAGTCATGTCTGTCCCCTGCGCCCCCTCTTCCCTGCTAGGGCTAGGTCACCTTTCAGAATGTTTATTTTCATTGTACGGTTTTGCAGGCCAGAGAGACCTCTAGTGAGAGATAGCTAATCTAAGAGGGATCACAGCTCGTGATCTGAAATGCAGATAAACCAAATGGATTTATCATCTGAAGCAAGGGTACTAGAAGGAAAATAATGAGCATTCAGAACACCAACCAGGAATTAGCTCAGGAATAAGACCTTCTAGCCTAGGAAGAAAACACAAGAAATGGAGAGCAAAAGATGGGATATGGGGAAGAAAAGCACCAACAAATATACAGACCACTCAGAAGTGCCACTGTCCAAGCTACTCCCCCATGTGGGTAGGTATAAATAGGTCAAAATCTGATGTTTCACAGAATGGCTGGGCTCTGTCCAGCTGTTGATCCTTTGTTCTATTGGGAAGAAAAACATCCTGCCTGCACTTCTCCGTAGATCTTGATGGGCTTCACTAGCAAAATCAAAATAATTAAGATAATTTTTTCTGCAAGTTCAGGAATTCCCTTCCCCATTGCCAAGAAGTAAACTGATTATAATCCCTTTTCCCTAAATAATTCCTAAGAATGATATGAAAATTGGATTCAATTGAATTCGCCTCAATTCAGGTGTCTACTAAATGGAAGCTCTGTGCTAGGGAAGGAGACAAAGCCCAAGTGAAAATCAGTGCCTCAGAGCCTCTCTTCAAAGAGTCTATAGAGGGGAAGAGGACAACATGTACATGGATAGGTAATTACAAAATATATGCAAAGTACATGCAAAGTAATTTCATGGCCAAAGAACAGCACTAATGAATGGGAAGATCAGGAAATTCTTCCTGCAGGAGAAATGTTTAAATTGAGACTTAAAGTGAGCTATGACTCTCAGGAGGCCTAGGTAAGAAGACAGAAACTTCTCAAAATGAGAACCCAAGGATCCAAAGGTAGGACAGATGATGCTGTATTGGTAGCAGCAAGTGGTCTAGTTTGACTAGAAATCAAATGCACAAGGAAGAGTAATCTCAGGTACATTCACTATGAAGAAAAGTTGAGACAGATTATGAAAAGCTTTAATGCCAAACATAAGAGTTTATATCTTAGATCCTTTGTATTTTGTATTAAAATTAATAAGGAGGCATGGGTGTCTCTTGAGGAGAGGAGTTGCATGGTAAGACCTGTGCCTGAATTAGGCAACGATGTGGAAGATGGATTTGGAACAAGGAAGAGATTTGGAGTAAGGAGGCCAATTAGGAGATTATTGAAATGTCTAGGCAAGAGATGTTAAAGCGTGAGCTATAAATGATGACTTTGTGGATAATAAGAAGGGGATAAAGGTGAGAAATAATATGAAGATAGGATTGACTACTGAATTATTTATGGAAAGCATTGGAGAGGCAAGAGCTAAAGATTGTTCCCAAGTTGTAAGCCTCTGTAACTAGAAATATGATGGTACTAACTATAGAAACAGGAAAGTTAGGAAGATGGAATTCACTTAAAGGGGCATGATAATGAGTTCAACTTAAGGAATATTGAGTTTTAGATACCTTTTCCTCTTTTCCCTTCCCTATGACAATTGATGATTTGAGATTAGAGCTCAGGAGAGAGATGAAACCAAGTATACAGAAGAGATAACTCAATAGAAATGGTCATTAAAACTAAAGAAGAAAAGAGATCCTATTCCAAGTACTTTAACTTTTAACATACCACAGCAAGGGGATTGCATCAAATTGGAAAGATGGGAGAAGCCCTATAGATGGGGCACTGACAGCAGAGGTATCATTGCATGAAGTTGAAATTTACTTACTTGTAGGGAACATTTGTATAAAATACCTATTTACCTATTTTTTATATTCAGTTCCAAATTCTCTGCCTCCCTCCAGCCCCTCTGCCACTCATTGAAAAAGCAAGAAATGACACCTGTTATACATATGAAGTCATGCAAAACGTATTTCTATATTAGCCAAATAAATAAATAATGTTCTTCTATCTGTACCCTGAGTCCATCAGTTCTTTAGCTGGAAGTGAATAGTGTTGTGCATCATTAGTCTTTTGGAATTATACTAGATCATCGCATTGATCAGAGTGACCAAGTCTTTCACAGCTGTTTGTCTTTACAATACTGTTGTTACTGTGCAGATTGAACCAGGATGGTTCTGCTCATTTCACTCTGCACCAGTTCATTTAAGTCTTCCTAGTTTTTTCTGAAGCCATTCTCATCAACACTTCTTATAGAACAATCATATTCCATCATATTCATATACCATAACTTCTTCAATCATTCTTCAATTTATGGGTATCCCCTCAGTTTAACTCTTTTATACCATGAAAAGAGCCATTGTTAATATTTTTGTACAAGTGGGTGCTTTTAATTATTTATTTCTTCTACTTGGAGCGTAGACATAGTAGCAGTTGGTTGCAATCCTTTGCTCTTGAACAGGACCAAAATGACATCATTTTGTTGGAGTCAAGTTATAGTGTGTCTAACCGTGACTGATCAGACCAAGATGGACTCAGAAGGCCACAGGTCAGGCACAAATACTCCACATAAATATTTGGAGTGAAGATGTTTTCAATTTGTGCACCTCACATTTCTTTGGAGCTACTACAATTCTGCTTCACTCAGAGAGCACAACACCTTCTTTGATGCAAGCACCCCATGCTATGGCATTCAAACAACATGGCTAATGTGTTGCAGTTGTGCTTTCTGCAGTAGAGTTTGGATGCTTGGCAGTTTATCTCAAGAAAGAACTTCAGTGTCCAGTACCTTATCTTGCCAGATGATCTTCAGAATCTTCCTAAGATAATTCAAATGGAAGTGATTTTATTTCCTGGCATGTCACTGGCATGCAGTCCAGGTTTCATAGGTATAAAACAATGGGATCAGTACAACAGCTATGTAGAACTTCAGTGTAGTCGTCAGTCTAATATCTCATCTCTCCCACACTTTCCTTGGAGCTTCCCAAACTCTGAGCCAGCTCTGGTAATGCATGTATCAACCTTATCATCTATGTATACATACCTGGAAAGTATATGGCAAGAGTAAGTGAACTTTTCCACGGCATTCAATATGTCCCTATTTTCTGTAATTGATGATTCCACATATGGAAAGCATGGTGTGGGGTGGTGGAGAACCTGTGTTTTCTGGATGTTATTAGGCCAGAATTAGCACAAGCAAAGGAGAAGCAACACATCCTTTGTTGCTTCTTAGCCTCAGAGGCTGCCTTGAGTGCACAATCATTTGCAAACAAAAAGTCATGCACCAACTCTTCCTCCACTTTAGTCTTCACTTGCAGCCTTTTCAAGTTAAATAATTTACCATCATTGTGGTAGTTGACCTTGAAGCCATTTTCATCCTCATTGAAGGCATCTGACAACACTGCAGAAAACATAATGCGAGAAGCTCTGCTTCACTCCATTGGTGACTGAGAAAGCACTAGAGTACCATCCATTATTGAGAGCCCATGCATGTATGCCATGATGAAACTTAAGTACAGTATTTATGAACTTCTCCAGGCAATCAAATTTTGCCATAATTTTCCATGAGTCCTTATAACTGACAGTATCAAAGGCCTTGGTCAGATCAACAAACAGTGTATACAGACCTCTGTTCTGCTTCTGGAATTTCCCCTGGAGTTATCAGGCAGCAAACACCACATCAACTATTCCCCAGCCCTTTTTGAAGCCACACTGACTCTCAAGTAGATAATCATCTTCCAGGTGAATGATCAGCCTATTAAAGAGGACTCTGGTAAGAATCTTGTCAGCAATGACTAAGAAATACACCCCCACATACTGTCCCTTTCTCCATGATTGTGGCAGAACAACCTATTTCCTTTACCTTTTTAGAAGTGGACAATGGAGGCATCCTTGAACTTCTGAGGGAGTTCATATAAGTTGCCATATAGCCCAAAAAATTTCAGTCAGCTTCTGTATGAACAGTGAATCTCCTGCCATGTAAATCTCAGTTTAAATAAAATCAGCATGAGACATTTTGCCAAACAAAAAGAGCCTAATGGCATTCAATACCTCTTATTCAGTGGGAAGTTTGGCTAGAGGGGGATTGACTCCAAACTGAGGTATGTCTTAGGCACTGATTGATGATGTCCGTTGAGAAGACTATGGAAATGTTCAGCCCATCTCTCCAGGATTATGTTCTTATCACTAATCAATATGGCTCCATCAGCACTGAGTTATGATGCACTACAGGTCTTTGGCCCATAAATAGCCTTCAGGGCATTATAAAAGTGCTTCAAATTGCTATTATCATTGTAAAACTGAATTTCATCTGCCTTTTTACTGAGCCAAGAATCCTACATCTCTTTAAGCTTCATTTGTACTTTACTTTTGATGGGGTTAAACACTGTCTCCTTAGAGACAGATAAACTATCCTGCTGGTAAACCCCATGGAGTTCTCATTTTTCATTTAGCAGCTTCTGAATTTCCCCATCATTTTGATCAAACCAGTCTTAATGTTTGTGAGTGTTGTGACTCAGATGAGCCAAGGCAGTGCTGTACACCAAATCTCTGAAAGCTGTGTACTCCATTTCCGTTCCATTGTCTCCAACTATGCCTTGGCTCAGCTTTCCCTCTAAGCTAGTTATGAATTGTTCTCTCTCAGAGAAGAGCCCTAATCTGTTGACATTAAATCTTTTGGTAGTTGGCTTGCTTTGGTGTGGCCACTATTGTTGAATGTAAATATTTAGGTTGGAGAGGATAAGTCTATATTCAGTCTAGCATTCTGTGCCACACAGCACTCTCATCACTCTCACTTCCTGTCTATCTCTACTCTTTATAATGATGTGGTCTATTAAATGCTAATATTTTCTGAAAGGGTGTATCCACAAAGTTTTATTGCATTTAGGTAAATGGAAGACCATGTTGGTGATGAGAAGGTCATGAGTGCATAAGTCTTCAGTGATAAGTGATTATTGCTGTTGTTTGCAACTCCATGCCTTCCAAGGACTCCCTGCCATGTTTGATAGTTTGTACTACTTTGGCATTAAAGTCACTCAGAATTATAAGCTTGTTCTCTTCTGTCACATCGATTATGAAGGTTTCCAGATCTTCATAAAATTTTTCTTTAACCTCATCAAGGTTTGTCATGGTGGAAGCATATGCATTGGTGGTGATGGTGTGGTGCTTTCCTGCAAGTGGCAATTGCATTGTCATGAACCTGTCAAGTGCTCTTTTGGAGAGGCATACAAGCTTTTTGACTAGAATAACATTGAATGAAAAACGAGTCAACAACTTGCTAAAGGAGACCCCAAAAAATACTGAAGAAAATAACACCTTAAAAATAGACTAACCCAAATGGCAAAAGAAGTCCAAAGAGCCAATGAGGAGAAGAAAAAATGTCTTAAAAAGCAGAATTGGCCAAATGGAAAAGGAGGTCCAAAAGTTCACTGAAGAAAATAATTCATTCAAAATTAGAATGGAGCAAATATAAGCTAATGACTTTATGAGAAATGAAGAAATTATAAAATAGAAGCAAAAGAATGAAAAAGTAGAGCACAATGTGAAATATCTCTTTGGAAAAACTACTGACCTGTAAAATAGATCCAAGAGAGAGAATTTAAAAATTATTGGACTACCTGAAAGCCATGATCAAAAAAAGAACCTAGATATTATCTTTCAAGAAATTATCAAAGAAAACTGCCCTGATAGTCTAGAACCAGAGGATAATATAGAAACCAAAAGAATCCACCATTCCCATCTACAAAGAGATCCTAAAAGGAAAATTCCTAGGAATATTGTAACCAAATTCCAGAGTTCCTATGTCAAGGAGAAAATATTGTAAGCAGCCAGAAAGAAACAGTTTGAGTATTATGGAAATATAATCAGAATAAAGCAGCTTCTGCATTAAGGCATCAAAGAGCTTGGAATATGATATTCTGGAAGTCAGAGGAGCTAGCATTAAAACCAAGAATCACTTACCCAGCAAAACTGAGTATAATCTTTCAAGGGGAAAAAATAAACATTCAATGAAATAGATGGCTTTCAATAATTCTTGACAAAAAAAGAACAGCACTGAATAGAAAATTTGACTTTCAAATACAACAATCAAGAGAAGTATGGCAAGGCAAACAAAAAAAAGAAATCATAAGAGACTTATTAAAGTTGAACTGTCTACATTCTTACATGGAAAAGTGATATTTTTAACTCATGAGACCTTTCTCAGTATTAGGGTAGCTGGAGGAAATAGGTAGATAGGGAGAGAGAGAGAGAGAGAGAGAGAGAGAGAGAGAGAGAGAGAGAGAGAGAGAGAGAGAGAGAGAGAGAGAGAGAGAGAGATACGTAGGTAGGTAGGTAGGTAGGTAGGTAGGTAGGTAGGTAGGTGGGAAGATAGATAGGTAGATAGATACATAGATAGGTAGATAGATAGGTAGGTATATGGATAGATAGATAGATAGATAGATAGATAGATAGATAGATAGATAGATAAATAGATAGATAGATAGATAGATAGATGATAGATAGACATATAGATAGAGGGCACAATATGAGTTGAAAATGACAGGATGATATCTAAAAAATAAAATTAAGGGGTGAGAGGAATATATTGGGAGGAGAAAGGGAGAGATAGAATGGGGTAAATTCACATAAAAGAGATAAGAAAAAAAGATTTCACAATGGAGGGGAAGAGGGGGGACATGAGAAGGAATGAATGAATCTTACTCTCATTCAATTTGGCTTAAGAATGGAATAACATACACATTCAATTGGGTGTCTTACCCAATAGGAAAGTAGGGGAAAAAGGGATTGGAGGGGTGATGATAGAAGGGAGGGCAGATTGGGGAAGGGGTAGTCAGAAGCAAATACTTTAGAAAATTATTATGGAAGTGTTTTGCATAACTGCACACATACAACCTATATTGAATTGCTTGTCTTCTCAATGGGGGTCAGTGGGGAAGGAAGAAGGGAGAAAATTTGGAACTCAAAGTTTCAAAAACAAATGTTAAAAAGTTGTTTTTATATGCAACTGGGAAATAAGATATACAGGCCATGGGGTATAGAAATCTATCTTGGCCTTCAAGAAAGTAAAGAGGAAGGGGATAAGAGGGAGGATGATAAAAGGGAGAGAAGACTGGAGGAAAGGGTAATCAGAATGCATGCCATCCTGGGGTAGGAGGGAGGGGAAAGATAAGGAAAAAATCTGGAACTCAAAACCTTGTGGAAATGAATGTTGAAAATTAAAAATAAATAAATAAATTTAAATTAAAAAAAAAGATCCTGCAAGAATACCCAAATAAATAGATAGATAAAGATGAATAAATAAATGAATTTGGATTTAAGTGAGACAGAGTTGTGTGAAATCGTTGGCCTTGGGATACAGTGAATGACCTTGGCATCTTTGATATCTAACCAATCTCTCAGTGCTGGACAGCACCTGCTTCAGCCCCCTTCATGGCCTTTGGAACAAATTGTTCTCACCTACCCATTCTGCCAGGAAGAAATCTTAACATGATTGGGGTATACTGCCTCCAGCTCACCAAAGGGTTTGAGACCTCTTAGTTACCCTCAACCTGGTTTGGCCAATCTGCCAAAATGGTTTACTGGGGTGTGTCCCCTGCATTTGGAACCACGAGTGAGAGTTGAGTGAATCAGGTGAACACCAAAGGTGGAAAGGAGCCCTAAAAAAGGCTTAGAAGCCCTCAGACCAGAGGTACTAGTCTTCCTTAAATATATCCTACTCCCTCCTAGTAGCAGTATTGCTATGTGCATGCACAGCTTTATAGCCTCTTGGGCATAGTTCCAAGATGTTTTCCAGGATGGTTGGACTAGTTCACACCTTCAACAGTGCATTAGTGTGCCTATTTACTCACATCTCCAGCATTTGTCATTTTCCTTTTCAGTCATCTTAGCTAACTTGATGGGCATGATAATAAATCAGATATTTTATTTTTATTTCTTTATTGCTGATTTGGAGCATTTTTTATGTGACTATTGATAGTTTTGATTTCTTCTTCTGAAAACTGTCTTTTCATAACTTTTGAACATTTATGAATTGACTCCTGTTTTTCAAATGTGGTCCAGTTTGTTATATGTTTGAGAAATGAGACCTTTATCAGAGAAATCTGTTACAAGTTTTTCCCAGTTCCTGATTTTCTCCTAATTTGGCTGCATTGGTTTTGTTCATGAATAAACATTTTAAATTGTATGTAATCAAAGTTGTCCATTTTGTCTTCAGTTATGACTTTATTTTTTGTTTGGTCATGAACTCTTCCCTTATCCATAGATCTGATGGGTAATTTTTTTTTACACTCCTAATTTGCTTATGATATCATTTATGTATAACTCATGTCATCTATTTTGAACTTTTTTTATTATATGGTGTGAGATGTTGGCCTATGACTAGGTTCCGACAGTTTTCCCAGCAGTTATTTTTGTCACATAGCAAGTTCTTACTCCAGTGGCTGGGATTTGAGGGTTTATCTGTCTTAATTTTGTATGGACGGTGTTTTGTAATTGTTTTCATATACTTCTTGTGTGTGCATTGGCAAGTAGATTCCAAATATTTTATACTGTCTGTAGTAATCTTAAATGTTATTACTCTGTCTCTTCCTGATATGTTTTGCTGGCAATATATAGAAATGCTGATAATTTCTGTCTGTTTATTTTATATCTTTAACTTTGCTAAAATTGTTAATTATTTTGACTAGTTTTTAAATTGATTCTTTAGGGTTCTCTAAGCATACCATATCATCTACAATAAGTCATTGTTTTGTTTCCTTTTTGCCTGTGTTTATTCCTCCATTTCTTTTTCTTGTCTCACTGCTACAGTGAATGTTTCTAATATAATATTGAATAATAATGGTGATAATAGACATTCTTTTGTCACTTTTGATCTTGTTGGAAAGGCTTCTAGTTTATCCCCATTATAGATAATGCTTGATCTCAGTTTCAGATAGATATTATTACTTATTATTTTAAGAATAGTTCAATTATTCTTACCCTTTCTAATGTTCTTAATAAGAATGGGTACTGTACTTTGTCAAAATTTTTCTGTATTTTTAACATAATTATGTGGTTTTTATTGTTCTTGTTATTGGTATGGTGAATTAAGCTGATAATTTTTCTAATACTTCCTAATAATTCCTAGCCCTGCACTTTTAGCATAAATGCAGCCTGGTCATAGCATATGATCTTTGTGATATATTTCTATAATCTCCTTACTAGTATTTTATTTAAAAATTTTTTATCAATATCCATTAGGGAAAAGGGTCTAGAGTTTTCTTTCTTTGTTTTGTTCTTTGTGGTTTAAGTATCTGTACCATATTTGTGTCATAAAAGGAATTTCATTTAACTATTAACTGTATAGCCTTTAACTATTTTTCCAGACAGTTTTATATAACATTGGAATTAATTGCTCCTTTAATGTTTGATAGAATTCTCTTGTAAGTCAGTTTGGTCCTGAATTTTTTATTTTTTATTTTGTTTTGTTTTGTTTTCCTTTGGGGTGCTCATTTATGGCTTCTTCAATTTCTTTTTCTAAAATAAGGTTTTTTAAAAATTCTATTTCCTTTTCTGTTAATCTGGGCCATTTATATTTCTATGTAACCCCTGTCCCAAAGCTCATTTCTGTGAGATCTACAATACTGTCTTGATTGAGCTCAGTTATCTGAATCCCAGTGGAAGAGTTCCTTCACTCCCTTTTTTCTAATGTATATTCTCCTATGCATAACTTCTTTGATTTCTGTGTTGCTATAATTTGAATGAAGGGATTTCTCTGCTATTCTCTATATGTATTTATTGTGGAACTAGGACTTGGTAGGGGGTCAAACCTTGTATATAGACTTTAGCATCCTCCTTCCCTCCAGAAATTACAAAGTGATCAGAAGTTAGATGGAACTCCATCATATCCCATGGACTAATAACATTTAAGGGAATAGATACATATACTTCTGGCCATGTCACCCTCTGAATAGAGCAGAGTGGCAATCTTTAGCCCCAACCTTTTGAAAATGATAGTCTCCTTTAGAGAACGGCAAGGGGGAAAAAAGCTAAAGATGTCTATTCTGCCTCCCTTTGAGACACAAAGTAGGAGCCTTTCTGTAACATATGGGTCTCACTAAGCATTTGAGACCCCTCCCCTTCACTGCATTTGCAAATATTCATCCATTTCATTTAGACTGTTAGTTTTATTGATTATAGTTGGGCTAAATAAATCACAATAACTGTTTTAATTTCATTTTCATTGGTTACATATTAGCCCTTTTCATTATTGATAATGGCAATTTGGTTTTCTTTCTTTAAAAAAATCAAATTAGCTAATGGTTTGTCTATTTTTTATTGGTTTTTTTCCACATAAAACCATCTTCTATCTTTATGTATTATTTTGTTTGTTTTTTGCTTTCAGTTTTCTTACTCTAGCATTTGATTTTCAGGATTTCTTTTAAACTTCAACTGAAGCATAATACATTCTGCCCCAGCCCCTTATTCTAACTCTTTATTTGTCTTTTCGTTTCAAGGGTGTCTCTTGCACACACTATAGAATTAGATTCTGGTTTCTAATTCATTTTGTTGTCTTCTTCCATTTTATAAATGAGTTCATCTCATTCACAGTCACTGTGATTGTTATGATTGCTAACTGTTTGTCTATATCCCATTCTCTTCTACTTATCCTTGGTTTTTTTTTTTAACCCTGTCCCTGACTCAAGAATCAGTTTTGCTTCTGACCACTACCTCCCCTAATCTACCTTCCTTCTTATCAATCCTTCCCTTTCTCTTAGCTTCTTCTTCTTTTGCTTTCTTGTTGGATAAGATGAATTTCTATCCCCAACTGTGTACTCTTCCTTCTTTGAACAAATTCAGATGAAAGTGATGTTTAAACATTGCCTGCTCCCCCTCCTGTTTTCCCACCCACTGAAAAAACTCTTCCTTTTATGTGAGATAATTTTCCCCATTCTTTGTTTACCTTTTCTCTTCTCCCAGTGCATACCTTTCTCATCCTTCCATTCTTCTTTTGAGATCATCTCAACATGGATTTATATCCATGTATATACCCATATATTAATAATATGGGTATTTATATGCTTATATACTTATACACATAATAGGATGTATACGCATGTCCTCTAAGTAGACTTGGTCTAACTGCTCTAATGGTGATAAAGTTCTTTGGAGTTACATGTATCATATTCCCATATAAGAATGTAAACAGTTTAACCTTAATAAGTTCCTTATGATTTCTTATTCATGTTCACTTTTTTACATTTCTCTTAAGTGTTGTATTTAAATGTCAATTTTTTTTAGCTCTGGTTTTTCCATCAAGAATACTTGAAAGTCTTCTATTTCATTAAATGTCCATCTTCCTCCCATAGAATCATATTCAGTTTTGCTAGGTAAGTAATTCTTGATGTAATCCTAGCTATTTGACTTCCAAATATCATATTCCATGCTGTCTGCTTCTTTATAGTGGTTTTGCTAAATCTTGTATGATCCTGACTGTGGCTCCATGATATTTTAGTTGTTTCTTTCTGACTGCTTACAGTATTTTCCCTTTGACCAGAGAGCTCTAAAATTTGGCTGTAATATTCTGGGAGTTTTCATTTGGGGATTTCTTTCAGGAACTGATCAGTAGATTCTTTCAGTCTCTACTTTGCCCTCTGGTTCTATGATATCTGGGCAATTTTCCTTTATAATTTCTTGAAATATTATGGCTAGGATCTTTTTTTTAATCATGACTTTCAGGTAGTCTAATAATTCTTAAATTATCTCTTCTCAATCTGTTTACCAGGTCAGTTATTTTCCTATGATGTATTTCATATTTTCTTCTATCTTTTCATTCTTTTCATTTTGTTTTATTGTTTCTTGATTTCTTATGGAATTGTTAACTTCCACTTGACCAACTGTAGGTTTTAAGTGCTTATTTTCTTTATTGAGGTTTTGTGCCTCTTTTACCATTTGATCAATTTTTCTTTTTAAGGAATTATTTTCTTCAATATTTTTATCTCTTCTACCAAACTGTTAATTTTCTTTTCATAATTCTTAGTGTTACTCTCATTTCTTTTCCCAATTTTTCTTCCACCTCTCTGATTTTTAATTTCTTTTCTATTTCTTATCTCTTTCTTTAGCTTTTTAGGAATTTTGGTTGGACTTGTATTCATTCTGAATTTTTTGAGACTTTTCTTTTAAATGTTTTCAAGTCATTGTCTTTTTCTGAGTCTGTGTCTTGAGTTTCCCTATCACCACAGTAGTTTTTAAATGGTCAGTTTCTTTTTGTTGCTGTTTGTTGATTCTTCCATAGTATTTCTTGACTTCACACTTTATGTCAGAATTAACATTAGCTCACCTCAGGGATCTGGGGAGTGGGAGGGGGAAGAAGGATACCTAGCCTGAGTTCTACATTTTCTATTCTTTTGCTTCTTTCATAGCTTAGTAGGGTCAGGTAAGATTTTGGTGTTTCCAAAGTGGTATGGTCTAGGAAGAGGTCTAGTCACTGCCATTCTGGTCTGAACTCTGGTCCTTACTCAGGTAGAACCCCTGATCTCTCATGATCATAATTGCCCCCTTCTACCCTAGAATTGTAGCCCCGCATTAGTTAATGAAAGACAGAGCTGCCAAATGGCATCTGATCCTATGCCCAGGGGTAATACAGTCCCCTATAATCACTTTCTGACCGGATATTCAGTCCCCTTGCCATTCCAGTGTCATGACAGCTGCTATGCTGCCATCTCTAACGCCCATAGCCCATGCTGCTTTTCTTTCACCTTGCTCCTGGCTAGCCTCCACCCCAGTGTCCTCAGACATCTCTGTCCTCAGCTGCCTTGGACTTGTTAAATGACTATTTGACACTCAAGACACTCTCAAGGTCTCTCTCAGGAACTTTGGATTTGATTGTGGGATATGGGATATACTGGCACAGGACCACTCAACATGGCGTGCCTACATCAGAAAGGATGCTGTGATCTATGACCAAAGAAAAATTGACCCAACACAAAGTAAATGTAGGATGTGCAAATTTGGGGTATCTACCTCAAATGTTCATGCAAACTATCTGTGCCCAATCTGTGGTAGAACATTCCGAGCTTGTATTGGTCTGATCAACAGTCAGACACACTGAAACTTGAATCTGTCATGGTGATATCACTTTGATCCTCTTCGAGAACAAAGGACAACAACCAACCAATGTTATTTCTGGTTGGCTATCCCACTCATTATTCAGTTTGATGTGCTTTTCAAAGTTATTTAGAGGGGTGTGTTGGGAGAACTCCATAAAAATGCTCATTTCACTCTATCATCTTGGCTCTTGCCCCATAAAGAACATTCTTATGACAAACTGAAATAGGAATCTTTCTACTTCCAAATAAATGAAGGTCAACATTGGTTGAATGATCAAACAAATGAGTGAATGAAGAATGATAAATGAATGAATCCAGCAAAGCTATAACCACATGGGAACATTTAGGGGAATTGCCCTATTTGGGAACACTCAGGGCATGCTAGAAGTTTTCTTCCCATTTTCCATCACTTATTCACATTTTTATTTGTCCCATAAATACTCCAGGTACCCCCACTAGTATAAAATTCTTGAAAACAGCTCTAGAATCCAGTTATCTAGCAACCCAGTCAGTAGGACCTTATCTCTGGTGAATAATTAAGATGCTATTACAGATGAGCTAATACTTTACATAGCCTAAATGCCATGGAAAGTGACTTGAAAATGGAATAAGAAATCCTCTGGAGAAATGACACCAAAAAATAAATCAGAAGATCCCACTTTGCTGGAGGGCATCCTTCTTGAGTGAGAATCAATAGACATGATTTAGGGATTGACCCTCATAAATGCAAAGGAAAGGAAAGTAAAAGACAAAGGATTAAGTGGAAAAGAAGCTGCTACAACAAAGGTAAGGAGAAGGGGTGGAGCCAAGATGGTAGAGTAGAAAGATGCACACACTCTAGCTCTTCTCCCACAACCCATAAAATATCTGTAAAGAAAGACTCTCAACAAATTCTAGAGCAGTAGAAGTCACAGAAAGATGGAGTGGAGGAGATTTCCAGCCCAGGGTGATCTGGAAGGCTAATGGGAAAGGTCTGTCGCACCTGACATGGAGCAGAGCACAGCTCAGCCTTGGCCATGTGGCGCTGGGAGGATCAGGGCCAAAGCAGGCCTAAAGGGCAGAATCCCCAGCAGCAGCAGATGTTCTCGGATCCCTCAACCCACAGGCAACAGAGATACTTCAAAGGTCAGTGAAAGAGTTTTTTTTTGCCTCTGTGACAAGGGAGCAAGGTCTGCCCCTGGCCTGGCCTCAAGTGGCAGTGGTGGCTGCAGCAGGAATTGTTGGAGCCCCAGCTTAAGGCCCCTGGGGGAATTGAGCAGCTGATCTGAACCTCAGTCCTGAGTGGTGGCCTTGTCCCCACCTAAAGCCCATGGGGGAATTGAGCAGCTGATCTGATCTCATCCGTGAACCAGGCCAGGGAGTAAACAATTCTCCCTTCATTGTGCCACCTTGAAGGAACTGAGAACTTATAGTCCCCTAGAGAATACCCTACTCTTGACAAAAAACCCAAAAGTCAAGTAACTGGTTGGGAAAATGCCAAAAAAAATAAGACTATAGAAGGTTACTTTCTTGGAGAATTAGATATTCTCTCCCATCCTTTTGGATGAGGAAGAACAATGTTTACCATCAGGGGAAGACATTAAAGTCAAAACTTCTGAATCGGAAATGTCCAAAATAAATATGTAATAGTCTCAGGTAATGGAAGAGCTCAAAATGGATTTTGAAAATCAAGTATGAGAGGTGGAGGAAAATTGGAAAGATAAATGAGAGAGATGCAAGAAAATCATGAAAAGCAAGTCAACAGCTTGCTAAGGGAGACCCAAAAAAATGCTGAAGAAGATAACACCTTTAAAAATAGGCTAACTCAATTGGCAAAAGAGGTCCAAAAATCCAGTGATGAAAATACTTTGAAAAGCAGAATTAGCCAAATGGAAAAGGAGGTTCAAAAGCTCACTGAAGAAAATAGTTCTTTAAAAATAAAATGAAATAGATGGAAGCTAATGACTTTATGAGAAGCCAAGCAATTATAAAACAAAACCAAAAGAATGAAAAAATGGAAGATAATGTGAAATATCTCATTGGAAAAACAACTGACCTGGAAAATAGATCCAGGAGAGACAATTTAAAAATTATGGGACTACCTGAAAGTCATGATCAAAAAAAAAAAAAAACCTAGTCATCATCTTTCATGAAATTATCAAGGAAAACTGCCTTGATATTCTAGAATCAGGGGGCAAAATAAATATTGAAAGAATCCACTAATAACTTCCTGAAAGAGATTCAAAAAAAGAAACTCCTAGGAATATTGTAGCCAAATTCCAGAGTTCCTATGTCAAGGAGAAAATATTGCCAGCAGCTAGAAAGAAACAACTTGAGTATTGTGGAAATACAATCAGGATAACACAAGATCTAGCAGCTTCTACATTAATGGATCAAAGGGCTTGGAATATGATATTCCCAAAATCAACGGAACTGGAATCAAAACCAAGAATCACCTACCCACCAAAACTGAATATAATACTTCAGGGGGAAAAATGGCCATTCAATGAAATAGAGGACTTTCAAGCATTCTTGATGAAAAAGCCAGAGCTGAAAAGAAAATTTGACTTTCAAACACAAGAATCAAGAGAAGCAAGAAAAGGTAAACAGGAAAGAAAAATCACAAAGGACTTACTAAAGTTGAACTGTTTACATTCCAACATGTAAAGATAATATTTGTAACTCTTGAAACTTTTCACAGTATCTGGGTAGTTGGAGGGATTTTATACACACACACACACACACACACACACGCACACACACACATACATACACACATACACACACACATAGATATAGATATATAGAGAGAGAAAGACAGAGACAGAGAACACAGGGTGAGTTGAATAGGAAGGGATCATATCTAAAAGAATAAAATTAAGGGTTGAGAGAGGAATATATTGGGAGGAGAAAGGGAAAAATGAAATAGGGCAAATTATCTCTCATAGAAGAGACAAGAAAAAGCTTTTCCAATGTAGAGGAAAAGGGGAATGGTGAGAGAGAAAAAGTAAGGCTTACTCACATCACATTTGGCTCAAGGAAGGAATAACATGCACACTCAATTTGGTATGAAAATCTATGTTACACTACAGAAAAGTAGGGGAGAAGGGGATAAGCAGGCTGTGGGGGATGATGGAAGGGAGGGCAAATGGGAGGAGAGAGCAATTAGAAGTAAACATTTGGGGAGAGACAAGGTTAAAAGAGAGAATAGAAGAAATGGGGGGCAAGATAGAATGGAGGGAAATGTAGTTAGTCTTACACAACATGACTCTTATGGAAGTCTTTTGCAAAACTACACATATATATCCTATATTGAATTGCTTGCTTTCTCAGTGGCAATGGGTGGGGAGGGAGGATGGAAGAGAAGTTGGAACTCAATGTTTTAGGAGCAAATGTTGAGAATTGTTTTCGTGTGCAACTTGGAAATAAGAAATGCAGGTAACAATACAGATAATAAATAAATACAGGTAAATACTTGCCCTACAGGACAAGAGAGAAGATGGGGATAAGGGAAAGGAGGGGTGTTAGAAGGGAGGGCACATTGGTGTAAGGCGCAGTCAGAATGCAAGGCATTTTGGGGTGGAGGAGGGGAGAGATGGGGAGAAAATTTGGAACTCAAAATTTTGTGGAAATGAATGTTGAAAACTTAAAATAAATAAATATATTAAAAAAACAAAGGTGAGGAGACATACCCTGCCATAGACCTCAAAATACCTGAAAACACCAAAGCCTTATTGTTGGATTGGACGATCCCTTACAGCTCCGAATCCTACTTTGTGTTTGAGTGATTATATCAGCTGTTGTTTATATAAGCTGTCTAACCAGTTGTTATTAATCCATTTCAATGAATGTGTGTTTAGTATCTGCTATAAAGTCTAAATCCTATGACTCTGTGTACAAGGCTGTATATTAAATACCATCCAGTCGAAAAAGAAAAATGTTTGCTTCATATCCAGGTCCCTCATTTCACTTTTATTGTTGCTAGCAGTTTTTTAGCCTCTACACTATTGTTGTAGTGTAAGATAAAAATGTACAATGAGACAGGAAACTTTAAGTTTTGACATAAACACAAGATTTAGGGATTATTGAGTGATTTGGGTTATCCATAGGAGAGCAATTCTCAATCACTTTAGGTAGCTATGCTTGAGTAGTGTTTGCATTTCTTTCTCAGCATAACAATGTGTTCCTAACTATACACTGCACAGGAGAATCTCTTGTTGTGCAGTGGTAGTATCATAGGCAGCAAGGTTAATCCCAGGTGCTTTTTTCTCTAATTGAAAACTTTCCCTCCTGCTGTAGGGACCTTAGGATCCCAAGCCTAACTAAAACCAGACACAAATGCCTAGCATCATTAGAAGGCTTCTACACTATTGTATCATTGAATTCTTGACTTTGGTCAAAGATTTATGACCAACTAAAACTCATTTTACTCCAAGTTCTATGAACCTTTTCCAAGGGGATAGAAGGACTTCCTCATGAGGACAGAGTTAAATTCTTTTTACAGAAAGACAAAGACTTGGGGAGGATACAGTAAAATCTATAAAGTCATCAGTGGCATGAATGGAGAAAACATGAACTTTTCCATCAAATCCTGGAATACTAGAAGGGGACACCCCTGGGAGCTCAAATAAGATGATTTTGGAAAACACTAAATCAAAATACAAATTACAGTTGAGAATATAATTAAGTCGAAATAAGATTTAGATGAATTCATGTATTATAACTCCTAATTATTAACTACAGAAAGTTGGGCATATTTGGGATACATATCTATCTTTTGCGGTTTATTTCCAGATAGACAGTAGTATCCTCCCACAAATTTTCCCTTGGTGCCCATTCCAGTAGTACATTCCTAGTGAGAATAGATTAGAGTTTGAAACTATTTTTCATATTCAAAGAGAAAAACTATGTTGTGTTTAGACAGTGAATTCACAAAGTTCAGATAAAGTCCTGTAGTAAGTACCACAGGGCGATGTGAAAGTATCTGACCTTGAGGAGGCTAACATCTACTTGGAAAAATAAGGCAACAGGCACAATGGAGCACATGTGATGCCTCCAGGGTTAAGTGACTTGCCTGGGGTCATACAGCTAGTAAGTGTCTAAGAGTGAATTTTAACTCAGATTTTCCTGACTCCAGGCCCAGAATTCCATGTACTGGGCCTTTATCTTCATTTTACAGGGGAGGAAATGGAAGCCCAGAGAGTTTAAAACCCAGTGTCTCCAGCTATACAACACAAGATTTGAATCCAAGCCCTCCTAAATGCAAGTCTCAACTATGATCTAGTTAACCATCTTATTTGAGATTAGAACATTACTCTAATTATAGGTCAGCCATTAACCAGTGAAAATGGTTTGCATTTCACAAGTATGTTTGGATTGCCACAGTCATCTATTTTCCACCAGAAAACTAAGTTTACCTCTGGGATTGAGCTAAGCAGTCTGAACGAAACAAGCCAATTACCAATTAGTCCTTAGAATAGAAGTATCAAAAAAACCCAAGTTAACAAATTTGTTAATTGTTTCTTTTTGCCAGCTCATTCAGTCAGTCAATCAGCAAGCTTTGGTTAAACACCTACTATGTGCCAGACACTTTTCAAAGCGGCAAAAGACAGTGTATGTTTACAAGTCTAATGAAAGAGTGCAAGGGATACAAAAGAGGGTAGAAAAAATCTAAGAAATAGTTTATTCCGAGAATATTAGACAATCTTTATTTTTGAATTGTTTTTCTTCGCTGTTGCCTCATTTCCCCCTTTTCTTATTAGGAGCAAATTGATTCTTATTCAAATATTTTATTTTATGACCATATCCAAAGTTCCAGTAGCAGAAAAATAACTTGCTTATTTTAAAAAACACATACACAACTTTAATTTACTTAGACAGAAAATGACCTTTCACCACTTTCCCTTTTTTTTTTTTTTTGTGAGCACATACATAATGCTACCTGAAGGATGAGTCAAGTACCAAATGCCTGGCTGGTGAACCCCACCCCACCCCCACTCAATTTCTATGGCCCCCAGGGTGGAAAATATCCAGCAGCGAATCTGGCTTTTCCAATAGTAATTTACTGGCCAATAAATTAAAAGGCTGAAACTCTGACTTGTATAGTCCCAGGCTATTAAAGGGGGAAGTTGCACTAGATTCAGGCAGTTCTAAAAAAAGGAATGCTATCTAATCTATATTACAGTAGGGCGACAGGCCCAGCTGGAGGACTCATAAACCACAGTCATGTTTCAGGAAATCACATGGAGGGGGGGAAAGAGGTACAAATACACTGTTTGTTCTTCTGTTGTTAGTGTTATTGTTGCTAAAGGGAGGAAAAAGACAAGCCACTTAAAAATAATTGTTTGAGGCTTAGAATAAAACTTGCCTGACTCAAATTGCATCACCATCTCAACTGTTCAACAGCCATGTGTTAAGCATCTAATAGAAGCTTTGTATTTATGGAGGGAAAGGAAACAAACAATTATTAAGTACCTACTATGTGCCAGGCAATATACTATGTGCTTTAGAAATATTTTTTTCCATTTAATCCTCACAATGACTTTAGGAGGACTTTATCCCCATTTTACAACTGAGGAAACTGAGGCAAACAAAAGTTAAGTGACTTGCCTAGGGACAAAAAGCTGCTGTCTAAAGCTAGATTTGAACAAAGGAATTCCTGACTCCAGACCCAATGCTCTATCCATTGAACCACTTAACTGTTTAACAATTTATGCTATAAAGATTTTGTACATAGCTATTTTGTATACATTTGTTTAAGTACTTGCTGTCTCTTTGTGTAGAATGTAAATTTATTCTCATCAAAGATTGTTTCATTTTTTCTTTGTATTCCCAGATTGCATATACCCCACCCCTACCCTACTGTGCCACAATGCCTGGCACATATTCAATTAATCAACAAGCATTTATTAAGCACCGACTGTGTTTCAGATAATTTCTTGCTGTTGTTGTTGACCCCATCTAAAATTTCTTGGCAAAGATAGAGTGGCTTGCCATTCCTGCTCTGGCTCATCTTACAGATAAGGATACTGAAGCAAACAGGGTCAAGTGACTTTCCCAGGGTCATACAGCTAGTAAGTATACGCGGCCAGATTTGAAATAGTGAGGATGAGTCTTCCTGATTCCAAGTCCATTACTTTATCCACTGTGCCACTTATATACCCCCAGTAGCGTAATAGGCACTGAGGATAAAAAGGCATGAACAGAAATGATCCCTTCAGGGTTATTTATGTAATATAATATATTTTATTTATAATAAATTATATTTAAATTATAAATAAATTTATAATTGTATAATATTTACAAATATTATATAATTTAGATTACATAATAGCCTCCAGGGAGCTTCCATTCTATTGAGGGTAACAATGTGTAGATAAGTAATTACAGATTATACATAAAATAAATGCAAGGCAATAGGTGGACATTTGCATCTTTGGAGAGGTCAGGAAAGATCTCATTGGAGGTGACTCGAGTCGATGGTCAGAGAGACAGAGTTAAATGGGTAGGGAGGTACAATAGGTGTTATGGGAGAGGCTGACACATTATGCCCTCTCCTCTCCTCTGAAACATCTATTACAGCTGTGCTTGGCCCTGTTACTGTCACACACGGGTGCTGCTTCTGTGATGACTGAACTTGATATGTTTATTGTATCTAACATGATCATGATAATTTTAGGTTTGGGGGATCCAGTGTCAAAAATGAAATTACCTGCCCACAAGGAGAGTACATTCTATTATTACTATCTATAGCAATAACTTTTTCCAAAATAATTGCTGCCTCTACTTCTGCAGATCCACCTGGTTGGTGACTAGTGATAGCTTAGCCATGGAAGCTGCTGGTGATGTTGGATTGACCCTGAAATTGTCAGCTTATCTGGACCAATAATAGATTTAACTATAAATGCCTCTTGATACTGTCCCTTGTTGGGGATGGAAGCTCAATTCCAGGTGGACAGTCTCAGGCGGGTAAAGGTGGGAACTTCTAAATCTTAGAGTTCTCACGAGACCCCCCAGGAAACGACTGGGAATCGAGGTGAACCGAGCTATCTCGTGTATTTCCGCCTCTTCCCGTGAGAAACGTGATGGGAGAGAGCTCTCCCCGCCCTCGAGATTGTCCCGGATCTGGGCACACTATTGTTATCTAACAGCACGGTATTCAGATGCAAACTATGCTGCTGAAGAGTTTAAGTAGGATCAGGAAAGCCTGAAAGTTCTCTTGGCGGAGGGGCGTGGAGCGGTGAGGACAACAAGGCTCCGCTTTTCCTCTCTCTTCTCTCCCCTCCTCCTCTCTCCCCACTTATACTTCTACTTCCAATCTCCTATTGTAAGATCTTTGCCTCCTTGGGAGATTCTTCACTCCCTCCTAAGGAAGAATTCCCCTGCACTTGTAACTAGACCCTGAAATAAAGCTCAACCCTTGTTCGACTCTGGAACGTCCTTTCTCTCATACAAGCATCCAGTTTGGCCAACTGAAGACCTCGGGATAGAGGTAAGAAGACTCGGGTAGCCCTCAGGCCTCTAGGCCTGGCAGTCCCTAAGTACTTGAAAAAAAAATTTCAGCGTAAACATCCCTGGGAGAACAAGAGCTTTGATTTAAACTTGGACTAAATGATCAATGGCAGATCCTTTCCTTAGAGAAGGATTTGATATAAGGAAGGAAAAGAACACTGATAGTTGAAATGTTGAGTGAAGGAGAAGGGGAAGAAAAAAATTGGTAAAAGAATTAGAAGGGGGAAGTTGAAGGCACAAAATACAAGCTTTGCCTGCCTCAAATCTTCAGTCAGGATCAATGTTGCTCCTTTTACCTTCTAGTATAGATTGTTTATAGAGAACGTTAGAGGTTTGGAAGGAGGAAAGAGAAAACATGGCTAAACATGATTTACTTGAGAACTTACCAAACTAATTTTTTATAATTATCCTTATTTCATCTGTAATAACCTGTCACTAATGATGAATCCAACAGAAAGTTTCTCCCATTCCACCCCTGCAGGTAATGAGTGTTTGTGAGTACTCACAACAATTTGAAGTGAGCTGATTTCCCAGATTCTCATTTTGCAAATACTATCTTCCCCTTTCCTATATTGCAAAAATAAATTCAAAATCTCAGTTCTTTTTTTTCCCTTCTGTCAATATTGATTTAAAAAACAAAAAGACAAGTATATTAAAGAAAAGGTTTTGGCAACAAGATAATAGCCTTTGTTTGTCTTTTTGTAAATTTTTTCCTTTGAAGAGTTGTTTGTCCCCAGAGATATTCTCATCATTCCTGCCTCGGCAAGAATCTGAAAACATCAGGCTAGAGACTTCCTAACAAGGGATATTGTGTTTAGCTTCCTAGTCATTCCCTCTCAGGTTGAGAGGCCACAAAATATTGTGTAAATTCCCTAAGGGCTGTGGTGTGATCTGTTTTTTAATCTTTACTCTCTTCTCTCTGTCAAAGAACAAAGACTGTATCCTGCCCTCTGTGGATTCTCAGGGGATACATCTAGAGAATCACAACAAGCTAACAATATAATAATAACAATCCATGTAACACTTTAACGTTTGTAAGATGCTTTACAAGTATTATCTCATTTGATCTTCACAACAACCCTGGGAGTTAAGTGTTCTTATTATCCCCATTTTACAGATGAGGAAACTGAGGCAGACAATGGTTAAGTGACTTGCCCAAGGTCATATAGGTATCTAAGGTTGAATTTTAACTTGGGTCTTTCTAATTCTAGATCTGGTGCTCTATTTATAATGCCATCTAGAATACCAAAGATCCAAATCAAGATGAAAAAAAAAAATCAATTACTTGGATTATTCCAAATGCTCCTATGTAGGAACCACATAGGAAAAATATTTAACTAAATCTTTTTCTTAGTTTTTAATCCAGATGTTTGGCACTGTGTAAGTAGTCCTATATGACTTGTTGAATGGTTAACTGAATGACCGTGAAGCTTTTGAAGCATATTTCAATTGAGCCTTCAGTCTCCTGACAGAAGTAGCCTGAGAAACTGGTCTTTTTAGGAGGCCTACTTGTTGGCTGTCACTAACATGGTCTGCATGGGCTCTGGTAGAAAATATTGTTGCACAGCATAGAGTAAGCTATGCTGCTCTCTACACAAATAAATTATAAAATCCATTCTGACCTGTGATGTTTTTCCACGGCCCTGAACCTTCAAGGGTAGATGATCTAATTATCTACTGACTGTTTCATTTCTCAGTCAACTTGCTGACTAGTGCCTAAGAATTATACAGCAGTGACTCACCAAGCCAAAGAGCAAATGACCGCACAGCATAGCAAGCACATCAAACGTAAATGCCATTTGGGCTCAAGTTAAAAGCCAGCCTTGGTAGCCCCTGAAAACTCCCATCTCATCTGTTTTCTTTGCTAAATAAAGGAGCAGAGCAGCCTGCAGGGCCATGATCAAAAGAGAGTTTCTGTCCCATGTAAAGAGGAAGTGGGGCCAGGGAAGGGACTCAGAAGCTGAGCTCCATTTGATTTGTCCAAATATTTTAAAGATTTATAGCAGCTAACGGATCATCTTCCCCAGCCCTGATCATACAATCTGTAACATAAGCACATATTACAAATAAACACAAAGCCAAGCAGTCATTTGGAATTTCTGTATTTTCAATTATTGAGGCCAAAATGAATCACTTCACTTTTTTTTTCTTTTGGAAACAGTTTTACTTCTCGTTTCCCCACTGGACACATAATTTTGATTTATAAACCCGATGATCCTGAATAAAGGGAAGTTTTAAACAGTCAATGCCCCTGCAGTGACTGACTCTTCTTTCCCTGTAACATTTTCAGAAAATATTTTGACTAGGCATCTTGAAGATGCAGGTCTAACTAGTGCCTGGCAAATCTCGCGAGCCTAATTCCATCAGATCTTCGTGTTCATCTTGTAAGAGTCTCATCTTATAAATTCCACTGAAAGGTCCTTCAGCTGCAATGCACTTTCAACTGGGATAAACCTGTCTTCCAATATTATGTCTTATAAATCTCATTTTGCAGGGCTATTTACAATCCAGCTACTGCGTGCTTACTTTATTGACTATGAATGAATAAATCAGTTTTCCATCTCAACCCATTCTCCTTCACTGATATTTTGATTTGGAGACTGTCCAGAAATCTCCGATCATAGACACATGATTATAAAAACATTTCTTGACCTGAAAACCATTTAAGAAAACAAGTAGCAGAATTAGACATCTCTGTTTGCTATTCCCTAAAAGTCAGTGTTTCCACTTTGGATGAGAGGATATAGGAACCCATCAGGCAATTTATCATACTTTCCCCCCCTAAAGTTTTAGTGGTTGTTACCTTTTGAGGCTCTCAACTATGATAAAAGAAAACCAGGATTAAAAGATCTCTTAGAAAGGTAGAAGATTCACTTTGTGTTTGACCGGGGACAAAATATGTAGGCAAAGCTATCATGGAAGCACATCAGAAATTAGCAGTAAATACCCTGATTTTTGTGTTTGGAAGATTCTTTGCTATTTGAAAAATAGGTAGTTGAAGCTGTATGTAGAGAGAAGGAAAGAAAAGGTAAAGAAGAGAATGGCACTGAAAGATGCTGCTATGAAAGATTTTTTAAAATGTCTTCATAGTCTCATAATCAGCCTGGCAACAAATCATATACCAGTCTTTTCCTCCCATATATACACATTAGCACGTCCTTTAAGTATGCTGGCCTTTTAGTGACATATCTCTTCCATCTCTCCTTTTCTAATGCAAAATGGTCCTTGACATTTGTGTTAATCAGATTTTACCTATAAAAAAAGCAGGGTATGAGACAGGGAGCTTTGATGATGCAGAGAGCCCTCCCCACATACATACTACACTCCATCAGGATGAAGACCACCCCTGCTTAGAGAGAGTAAGCAGTGAACAACTATCCATCTTCAACTAATTGAAGGGAAGCTGCAAGATGGGGCTGGCTTCATGTACTGAAGCCAAAAAAAAAAAAAGCGCTAATGCATTTTAAGAAGGTAGAAGATAAAGGTTGTTCTGAATACTGGACAAAACTTAAACACTAGAATTTAGTGCTGGAAAGGACTATATTTTACAGATGGGGAAACTGAGCTCTGAGAGGTCAAAGTGACTTTCCTACAATTGCTCATTTATTCCTTGCAAAGTCAGGATTCAAACCCAAGTCTTCTGATTCCAAAATCCATTCTATTGCTTGACCTCCTCAAAAAAAATCTTTTTAAATCACTCCAAAGCAAGATTTCTGAATTACTTGACCCCAATGAAAGTGTTCTTCGACTTAAGACTTACAAAAAAATAAGGAAATAGTTATTAATTCAATTAAATATTTTAAATTAAATATGTAATAACTATTTCAAGCAAATATTTATTGAGTGTTTATAACATTCAAGGTACTATGAAAAAAAGAAACCATATCAGACCTTTGGAAAATATACTGTAATATGTTCATATTAAGCAAAATTCCCACATGATTAGATACAGTTTTATCCTATCTCATTAATTTATATATACTCCATACTAAACAGCATGCTAGTATATTTTTAGTTGATTTATTGTTATTTCTATAAAACTTTAGATAACCAGGCTCTCTGTCAAGGAGCTAACTCCAGATGACTACATTGCTTCTATGGGAAAATCAGATTAAACTTACATCCTTTAGACTTACAGTATGTTTGCTCACAAGTTAAAGCAACAAACATTTTTTAAAGTACCATGTGCCAGATACTGTGCTAAGCACTGATGATACAAAGAACAAAAACAAAAACAAACAATATATTTTCCCTACTTTCCAGGCACCCACATTCTAATGGAGGAGACAACTATCTACATACAAGATGTATATAGAGTAGATGGAAAATAATCTCAGAAGAAAGACCCTAGCAGAGGCTGGAGGAGTGGAAGGAACCAGGAAATGTGTCTTGCAGAAGGAAGTATTTGAGCTGAGTCTTGAAGGAGTCCAGGAAAGCCAGGAGGTGGAAGTGAGGAAAGGAATATTTCTCTATTTTCATAGTCAAACTCCCAGGAAAAAAATATCTAAATTCATTATCTCCACTTTCTCACTTCCCACTCCCCTCTCAACCCTTGGCAATCTCCTGAAACTGCTCTCTTCAAGGTCCCCAATTATCTATTTATTGCTAAATTGAACCGGTCTTTTCTCATTCTTCACCTTGACCTCTCTCTGGTATTTGACATTGTCCTTGATGTCACCTGCATATTCTCTCCTCTATGAATGTGCTTGACATAGCTCTATCATGCTTCTCTTCCTTTTGATCCTTCTCAGTTTCCTTTGCAGACACCATCCATACCTCACGGCTGTGTGTGGGGGCAGACCCAAAGTGCTGCACTGGACCTTCTCTCCCTGTCTCTCTACACTGTCAGTGAGGGCAATCTCATCAGATTTATGATCGCACGAATTCAATCATTCTCTGTGAAGATGACTTACAAATTTCTTCACTCTCCTGAGTGCCAGTTCCACATCCACCTGGATGTCCCACAGGCATCTTAAACAGGGAATGGCAAAAATATAATTTATTACCTTTTCCCCTAAATTGGCATCTCCTCATAACTCTCCTATTCCTGATGAGTATACTGCCATTCTTCCAGCTCACAACTCTTTACTCTAACCCTCCCCTCATTTCCTATTGGTTGCCATTCTTTGTCATTACTATGTGCTCAACTTCACCTACATCCATTCCTTTCTCTCCACTCACACTTCAACCACCCTAACTCAGGCACTCGCTGCCTCATACAATAGCCTTCTGACTAGGATGCCCTCATCCAGGATTTCCTCTCTCTCCAATCCATCCCCCTACAACTGCCAAATTGATATTCCTAAAGTACAGATATGGTTTTGTCACTCCTCTGCTCAAGAAAATATTTTCGTTGTTCAGCCTTTTTTCAGTCATGTCTTACTCTCTGTGACCCCATTTGGGATTTTTCTTGGCAAAAACAGCAGACTAGTTTGCCATTTCCTTCTGTAGCTCACTTGAGGAAACTAAGGCAAGCAACATTAAATGACTTGCCCAGGGTCACACAGCTAGAAATATCTGGGGCCAGATTTGAACTCAGGAAGACGAATCTTCCTGACTCCAGGCCCAGACAGTGGGGTTTCCTTCAACAGAGGTCTTCAAGCAACTGTTGGATGATTGTTTGTGGGATATATTGTAGAGAGAGTTCTGTTTCAGATATGGATTGATATCAATTCTAATTCTGAAATTCTCTAATTCTATGACATTCACCAAATGCCTTTCCATAGTAAAGAGGAGAACTAAGATAAAGCTGTGAGGCCAATATTTTGAAATCATAGGATCACTAGCAGAGCCAGGATTTGAAAATGGGTCCTTGGACTCCAAATGCAATTTTCTGTTTGATACACGAGTCCTTGTGGCAGCTAAGAAATAAATGCATCCAATCAAGAATTTTCACTGCTTTAATTTAATCATTGGAAAGGTAAAGCTGAAATAATAAAACGTAAATTGAATATTTAACAGATAAAGATAGGTAAGGCATTTATTTAGCACTTACTGTGTACCAGCCAGTATGGTAAGTATTGAGGATACAAATAAAAGGAAAAAGAGACCCTACCCACAAGAAGTTTACATTCTAATGGAAGAAGACAACTCATGAAACGAAGCTCAAAAGGTAGGGTGAGGGAGGGAGGACCTGTGAAAAGGAAAGTAGAAAAATACTGAGAGTCAAAATCAGAGGCCAAAGAGAGTAGTAACTAATCTGGCACTTCCTCAAATGGAGGTTCTAGACAGCAACTCACCAATTGAAAGAGGTGACCATAGGAATATGATCATTCCCAGGATGAGAAGATGTTGTGACAGAAGTGAAAAAGTACAGAGAGCTCTATGAGAAAATAATTCAATTCAAATATCTATGAGAATTCAAATTAGACTAACAAAACTTTTCTCTTTTTAATTTTATTTTATTTTAAATTTATGAAATAAAATAAGTATTTCCATAACATAGTAGAATAAAAAAAAATGATTGCACTTGAAACTGCAAATCTATTGTGTAGATTTGCTTTTTGTTCCTTTTAAATATATAATAAAGTTGTCATGTAAATTTCTTTTTTTCCTTTTTTCTTCCCTGCCTATTCCCATCATCCTAGAGATAGCTACCATTAGACACAAATATGTATACATATGTAAAATAATTCTATACATAGTTCTTTGTATCAATTCTTTCTCTGGATGTAGACAGTGTCTTCTTTCTTATGTCCTTCGTAGTTAATTAGGGTATTTATAATAGCCAAAATGACTTATTTGCTCAAAGTTGTTCTTAAAATGATATTGCTATTCATGTGTATAATCTTCTCTCCTTTCTGCTCATTTTATGCTTCATTATTTCATGCAATTCTATGAGTCATTCCTCAATTGATAAACGATCAAAGAATATGAACAGGCAGTTTTCTAATGAAGAGATCAAAACAATTTATAGTCATATGAAAAAATGCTCTAAATTATTATTGATTAGAGAAATGCAAATTAAAACAACCTTGATATATCATTTTATACCTACAAGATTAGCTAAAATGATTAAAGGGGAAAGTGACTCATGTTGGACAGGGTGTGGAAAAACTAGGATCCTAATTTATTGTTGGTGGGATTGTGAACTGATCCAACCATTTTGGAGAACAACCTGGAATTATGCTCAAAGA